>NC_050447.1:112993816-113293816 GCF_903995425.1 Onychomys torridus
AGCTGGCATCGGCAGCAGCAGTGGTTTAGATCCTTCTAAACAATACTTTCTGCTACGATGACAATGCATAAAGTTATATCTACATGCAGATGAATAAGACCTGCTCCCAGATGAATGAAAAGTGGAGAATTACAGACTACTGGAGTATCTAATCAAAGGACTCAGTGACATTTATTTCTAAAATGATGTATGGTTTGCCTGGTTCAAAAAAACACTAACATGATGCAGCCTGAAGGCTGGGGAGGTGGACTGACCTATCTCATTCCTGGTAGCTAGAGTCAATCACAATACAGACACCTACTATGTTAGCCAAGAAATGGAACAGAAGCCATCCACACAGCTACATGAAGGCTTGGGTGAATGGACACTGAATTATTGTTCTAGGAAGTCCTTTTTATTTATCAGTGTTGGGAATGTGAGAAAGCAGAGTTATCTGGATCATCAAAGGATTAACCATAAACAGCATTCACCATTTGCCCTATCTAAGTCTATAACCTGTGCATCCCCCCCCCCCCCCGCAAATATGTTTTCTCTTATTGGTTTAAGGCTTTGTAATGTGTTATAGATAACACATTTATTTTGTCCTGTACTTAACACAACTGATATTATCATTTAGTATTCATGTGCAAGACTATGTTGCGTGATGGAGAACAAAGCTTGATTATCAGTCTTAATTTTCTGAGAACTGATGAGAAAACACATACCTAAAAGCTAAATGAGAGAACTGAATAGAGAGATGTGCTTTTAAATGAAATATATCAAAGAGAAAAGGCAGTACTAATTAAAAAGATTTTCCTATGAAAGCCAGATAAAACAACAACAAAGTGTGTCAGAGGACACTATTAAAAGCCCCAGTCTCTTAAATTAGCTTGACTCAAAAATCAAGGAACCAAAGCGCACCAAAACCTTAATTAAAGTTTACTCTTGCAAGCCTCCTCCTTGCCTCCTGCCTCACAGATGAGGTTCCTCTCCTTCCCTCTACTTCATTAGAGTCCCAGCAATCCATTATTCAGCTCCTAATCCTCCTTTGGTTCTAGGAGTCAGGTTATTAGAGAGTTTGAGGGGTCCCTGTCATTGTGATGGAGGTGTGAATTGGTCACAGAGATGACAACTGCTGACAAGTGATGTTCGTTGGACTGCTACTTTGCTTCCTAATTACAGCTGATTAGCCTGCTGTTCGAAGAGGAAAACAACAGTTAGCACTTGGGCCTGGTCATCTGCCACATCCCCCTTCTTGCTTTGATTTTCTGTCCACTGTGACTTTTCCGGTTTTTTTCCTTCTTGTTTTCCCCCAAACACTCAACAGGGATCTTTATTTTGCAAATGAAATTTTTTTAAAAGATTTATTCCAAAAAATTCCATTAAAAATCATTTCAAGGAAATCTAATTTTGACTGTGAGATTTTCCTCCCAGCCTCAATTTAGCTGGATTTGATTTTTTTTTTTTTCTACTTATGTTCTTAACTTCAGTTTAAAGTGGGTAAGTGAAGTTTGGGGAAGGGTCGTTAGAGTATCTTTATGTGAATGGGTTTTTTTTTTTTTACTAAAACCGGGGAGATGGTGGCTATCCTGTTTAATCTCTGAAGAATAATATAGGTGAAATTATTGTAATATATACTATTTCAGTTATGCCTAAAACCAAACTGGGGCACAGCAGTCAATCTATTCGCTGAATCATCTATTTAAGCTACAAGGATGTACAATTCTTAAAAAGTTATGTTTGTAGAATAAAATCTATCACAATTCAGTGACTTTTGTCACTCCATCTTTGTTGTTGTTGTTGTTTGAGGATTTGTTCATTGTTATGTTGATCACAGCTGAAAACCAACCAGACAAAACCAAGACCTGCTCTTTCAAAGTTAAACAAAGTAAAACTGGGGTTGACAGTGGCCGACTGTGATTGTTATTTGGATTAAAACAGATGTGTCTGATGGGTAGATTCTGCTTTAGTGGCTTAAAAACTGGCTCTTGTTTTTTTTGTCTTCAAGAACTAAATACCTTCATTTTTATTGGTAGTGGAGACCTGGAATCTTGCAGTCAGACCTTTTCAATTGACGTGTTTTACTCACTTCCATTTTAGGCACAAGTCAAAGAAGGAGCCTGGCTAATGGGGAAAAGTGGCCACGTGACAAGATCAAGGAAGAAACTGGCCTTGTCCTCAGGAAAGCCACAGAACCTTGACATGTTATGATCTTTCTGTGATGAGGAGTTCACGCAGGATAGAACAAGAAACCATCAACAGGAGGCAGTGTGTCTGAATGCATTTTAAATCATTTTTGTTGTCGCTCACTGCAGTGATCTTGGAAAATGGTATTGTTGTTGCTGTTGTTTTGTTTGTGTGTTTTTGTTTTGTTTCCTTTTGAGACGGGTTCTCAAGATGATTCTCAGACCCACCTTAAGCTCTCAGGTCCAAGTGTGTTCTTATCTCAGCTTCCTGTGTCGCTGAGATCACAGGCACAAGAGACCATGCCTGGCTGTTTGCTACAATGTTTATAGAATCAAAAATGTTAAAGTTGTAAGAAGCACTGAAATCAGACTAATATCACATATATATAATCAAAAATATATCTACACAAAATATAAATTATTAAGACACACACACTGTTTTTAGTTCATTAACAGTGATTGAGATCTTTCTGCCTTCCATTGGTACCACTATTGTACACATAGTATTTGTCAAGATACAGGCAAGGTTTTTGAAACACAGAAGATCTAGATACCTGGTTACTGTTTGCAATCAATAAGTCCATAAATTATAAAATATATGCTCCACTTAGTAAAATTCCTAATTTTGTTTAAAAATTCAAATTATACTTCCAGCTCATTAACTTAATCAATAATCATTGAGACACTGTGGAAGTGGGTTCAAGTTGACTCTGATGCCACATTTGTTTACTTAAACTCTGGTAGAAAGACTTGATAACTGGGCTGCCTGTTCTGAGCTGTAAGTCAAAATGATGTTAGCAATTTACTCATTGTTGATGTGAAAGTTGACAAACTAATACACCCAAGGTGTTAAATGAGTCCCTAAGCAACCCTGGCTGATGTCATATTAAGTGGTAAAAAAATGAGATCTTCTCTTTTGAGGTTGGTAACAGGCAGGGACATCTTTCTTTCTGCTATGCCACATTACACTGGAGGTTTAACTCAAGGTGAGTTGTGAAGACAAAGAATGATAAAGCAGCTAGCTATATTAAAGTGGTAAGTATGAAGCCATCTCCATCTATACCATACAGAGTCTTCTAAACTGCATTTATTTACTTATTTCTTTATTTTGTGTTATTTGAGACAGGATCTCACCACTTAGCTCTGGCTGGCCTAGAACTTGTTTTGTAGACCAGGCTAGCCTCAAACTCACAGACATCTGCCTTTCTCAGCCACTGAGTGCTAGGACTAAAGGCATGCACCACCACAGATAGTCAGAGTCTTCCATTTACAGACAATTTTAAAAATCCACTAAAATATCTAGAACTGATAGATGTGTTAAGTAAGGTTGTTGGAAACAAAAACTATATTCAAAATCTAAATTCAGCCAATTCAAAAATGTAACTAACAATGATCAATGCAAAAAAAGCCATAAATTTTAATGTGAGAAAGAGGGGTATATGGGAGAACAGAGAGTGAGGAAAGGGAAGGGGGAATTTATGTAATTATATTATAATCTCAATAAAGGAATTAAAAAATTTAAAAGCAAACAAAATACTATTCAGTTATCAACAGCATTGCATGAATAAAACACTGAAGACTTCATTTAATGCCAAAACTTTCATGTTAAAAGCACAAATATTATTGAGAGAAATGTAAATACAAATAAGTAAATAAATAAAAATATCATTGAAATACAAATGAAAATATTTTATTGGGTTTGGAAGGTTTCATATTGTTAACATAGCAATTCTCCCCAAATGCTCCATTCACTCATGAAGCTCCTACACCAACACCAATTATTGTGCAAAATAATTGACAAGAATGATTCCAAAATTCAAATATAAAATGCAGTGACTTAAAGTGTTGAAAATAATCTTGAATAAAATAACAAAATTACAAAATTGGAAAGCTTACTATTCTCTATTTCAAAACTTAAAACAAAGCTATAATAATCATGACAGGGAGTGATATGGCTATGTTTGTGTATATTTGAAATAGAATCCAGGGTTCAGAAATGAGACTATATTTTGGCTTCAATTTATTTTCAACACAGTGCCAAGACCATTCAAAAAGGAAGAATAATCTTTTCAACAATTGGTGCTGAAGTAATTGAATATTCATACACAAAATTAAACTATTACCTTTAAATCAAAATATTACAAAAGAGATAATTAAAACATAAATGATTGAGTGTTAAGACTTTTAGAAGAAAACACAGAAAATGTCCATCATCTTAGGTTAGATATATATTCATTTGATATGGCACCAAATTTGAGCAACAAGAATACTTACTTGGACTTTGTTAAAAATATTCAAATATTTGGTGCCAGAGAAGTCAAAATCCAGGAAATATAAACATAATCTATAGTCTGGGAGAAAAATCTTAAGGTACCTATATCCAGAATATATGATGAATTCTTCTTACTAACAAGAAATCGGATGATAAAATTGTTTTAAATGGGGAAATATATTTGAACAGACAATTTCATTTCGTGGTGCTGGAGGCTGAACTCAGAACCCTGAGAATGCTTGGCAGTTGCTCCACCACTGACCTGAATAGATATTTACCGAAGAAAACATTCCAAGATCAACTGACATAGAAAAGATGCTAACCATCATCAGCCATGAGGAAAATGTCAAATCAAAACTATGATGAGCTATCACTTTATATCCAGGAGGGTTAGCTACAATCAAACACACAAACACAATTCTGGCAATGATGTAGGGGAAACAGAACAGTCACATGTTGAACCTATGAAGGGAAAATGTTGCACCCACTTCTGAAAGTGGTTAGATCCTTTCTCACAAGGTAACTGTTGTTCTCCCATCGACCACAGTCCTACACATAGAATTCTCAGAGTTGCAGCAGCAGCATCTACAATGTTCAAAAGCTAGGAGCAATCCAAGCATCCAGAGCTTGAGGGTTGGGCAAGCAGTGCAGTTCATCACTCATAGGATTATTGTTTGGGTATACAGAGAAACGGAGTAATGAAACATACTATGGACTTTTGCTGAGCCTCAAAGTTTTTGTTAAGTGAAAGGAGCTCACATTGAAATGACGAGGAAACTGAGAGAGAATTTTGTGCTGTGCTCAGCATTTCTATCAAGAGGGTCCTGAGAATCCTCCACAAACTGACTTATCCCTTCCCTTCCATCAATAAGGTCAAGGTGAGAAGGAGTTTTGGGAACTGTAGCCATGTGACAGTCTGACAGGACTTTGTAATGAATTTAAATACATTCTTGTCTATATACTGCTGCACAGTTTGATGGATGGGCACCTTTAATATCAAACAACTCCATTTGTGTGTGTGTGTGTGTGTGTGTGTGTGTGCGCGCGCGCGCACGCTTGCACTTTTCTTTTGTATTGGTGCACTTTTATTATTGATTTTCTTTTCTTTTTTAAGTTAGTCTGTTTTGATTTTCATTTTTTGAGAGAGATAAAAAAAAGAACATGAAGTTGGTTGGAAAGGGAGGTAGGGATAATCTGGGAGAAATTAGAGAGGGGAAACATAGTAAAATATACTGTTTAAAATATTTTTAAACAAAAAAACTTAAACATAAAATATTCCAAAAAGTTCAAAATAAAATAATTTTCAGATAATCACTTTCAAACAGAAAGAAATATAAAACAAAACAGAAAAAAAGCATAAATCTTATTTGTTAACTTTTTCAAATGGCACTAAAATTTTCTTTCTTAATTTTTAAATTTAATTTTCTTAACTTGAGTAAGATGTAAGGTAAATCATATATTAGTAGAAATGGAGATATCTGTAGCTCAATTATTTCTGTAGATACTTCTTGGCTTGTGTCAGAATTTCAGTCTAAGTAACCCATTGTAAGTAAAGTGTGTTTTAGTGGGCCTTACCTATAGAGCATGAATTGTCATGAACTATCTGTATAGACAAGAATAGATTCACACATGTGATAAACACAGAGGTACAGACATATGCATAGAAACCTGTTTGTGTTTGTGTGTATGTGCATATGCAGTAGAACAGGTATGTTTACATGTGTGTGTAAAGTCCAGAGGTCAAGACCAAATGTTTTCTTCAGCTGTTCTCCATCTTAACTTCAGAGAGAGTGTCTCTCACTGAATCAAGAATTCACAGGTTTTCTAACCATGGCTGGCCACTGAGTTCAGAAATCTGTCTGCCTCCACCTCCACAGCTCCGGAGTGACAGGTACATTCTTCTGCCCCAGGGTTTACCTGGACACTGAGGAGCCAAGTTTAGGTCTTCATGCCTAAAAACCCCTGGTGATTGGGATTCTGTTCTTCTGCTCTATTGGCTTCATCTGCCATTTGAACTCCTAGAGGACCTGGCTATCAGTGACTTTCCTATCAACCTGTTCCTCATGTATTCCCACCATCCGTATGATATACAAAACAAGTCATTTGGTATCCCTTGCTTAGCGCCCCCTCCACACACACCTTTTTTTTCCCTGAAGTAAAGGAGTTTTTCTAGAATGTGCTCTGCTTATAGTAACAATCCTTTGGGTTGTCTTCCTGCTTGCACAATTAACATATTTGCAGATGTGCAAATGCTGGTGTTGGATGACTACTGCAGTGTAATGCATAAAACACACAGGCCTCCACTCTTGCTGCCTTCAGCTACTCTCTGGTCAGAAGACAAATTTTGCACCAAGCTGTTCAATCCTGTCCTGCCCTTCTGAACCTCTTTTCTCTTTTTATTTGTGTGCAACATCTATCACAGCTCAGAGGAAAGGAATTCTAGTGGTTATTGATGTTTTTTGTTTTTGTTTTTGTTTTTTTGTTTTTTGTTTTTGTTTTTTTTTTTTTACCCCCAATGACATATAGACTTAATATATATTCTTGACCTTTCTGTCACCAGTGGAGTGGGGTATACATAACAGTGAAAATCCTAGAAAAATCCCAAAGCCTTTTGTTAATCAAAAATTATAGTCTACCTGCCCTACAAACCAGGATGGCTCATTTGCATATGATCCACTCTCACGGTGCTATTAGCTCCTGTCTACCTTCTGGTGTGCTGGAGGTGCTAATGAGCAATGAGACAAACTCAACATAGAAAGTGCCAAGCATTAAGAACCGTGATAATTAGCCCCTATATAATGAAGACTGGGATGGGGCTTACACTTCCAAAGTCCTATGGCCCTGTGATTTGCTTATCATTAAAGACATTCAATCCCACTCAACAAATATTCATTTGCCACCTATCAGTGTTCAGAACTGTGCCCAGAACTTGGTAGAATCACAAGAAGATAAAATAAATTGCCTCTTTGAGACTAGTCAGTCTTATGAGAATAATGTTCATAATCTCAGCTATATACTATTCTTAGTTCCCTACTGTACAGATGTCTTTCCTAGAGTAACAATGCAAGCTCCAGCTTACATCTTTATAAGCCTGTGCATTCTATGACAATACAATCTAATGTAGAATACAGAATAGTTTAATTTGTAGGTTCTATGAACAGTATGATCTTGTCAGCTGCATTAGTAGAGATGAGAAAATATGAAACATAGTGATTCTGCCTTCCCCAAATCAGAAAATATCAAGGGCTATAAAAATGATGGTCAGTAGGTTTCCCCATAACCTGCTAACATAATAGACTAGAAACTTGGATATGTAGCTACATGCCTTGAAGTTTGGAAAAAGTGTGCTTTTCCTGCAATGAATATGCAAAAGGCTATCATTACAAACACAATGTGGTGGTATTGTGTTCCCCAGAATATTGTGCACCCTAATAAACTTATCTGGGGTCAGAGACAGAACAGCCACAAAACATAGAGGATAGGCAGTGGTAGCACATGCTTTTAATCCTAGCATTCCAGAGGCAGAAATCCATCTGTTCAAGGATACAGCCA
Organism: Onychomys torridus; assembly: GCF_903995425.1. Taxonomy (NCBI): domain Eukaryota; kingdom Metazoa; phylum Chordata; class Mammalia; order Rodentia; family Cricetidae; genus Onychomys; species Onychomys torridus. Next base: position 113,001,806 of record NC_050447.1, read on the forward strand.
AGCATGGTGACTCACGTCTTTAATCCCAGGAAGTAGAAAGTAGAAAGGTATATAAGGTATGAAGACCAGAAACTAGAAGCTTTTAGCTGGTTAAGCTTTTAAGCTTTTGAGCAGCAGTTCAGCTGAGACCCATTGTTTGAGGACTCAGAGCCTTCCAGTCTGAGGAAACAGGATCAGCTGAGGAACTGGCAAGGTGAGGAAGCTGTAGCTTGTTCTGCTTCTCTGATCTTCCAGCATTCACCCCAATACCTGGCTCCAGGTTTGATTTTATTAATAAGACCTGTTAAGATTCGTGCTATACACAATATGGTACAGAAGGTATTTAGAGGTCATAGCACAATATGAAAAATGATAAAAAGAGAAAAAGGTGAATTTTTATGCAGGCATTTACTTGAAAGTGTAGCTGCCTTTGGTATACAAAAAAGTTTGTTTCTAGAACCTAGTCCGATAGTGAAATCTATAGACACTCCAGTCCCATACATAAAACAGTAGTACATTTGCATATTAATGCATAATACTTACTGATTTAAGCTATCTCTAGATGCCTAGAATACATAACACATTGGAGTTGCTAATAAATAACTGTTACACTATATTGATTAGTGAATAGTTCTAAAACATCTGTACAGTTCTAACAGACATAATTTTTCAAAAATTTTGAATTTAAGTTTGGTTGAATCATTGAACACAATGAGCCCATGAGCAAGGGGATCACTGAGTTAATAAGCAATGGGAATACAGACAAAGGCCTCACTCAAACAGCAACACAGTATTCAACCCAAAGCATGTAAATGGTCTTGAAACACAGATGGTTTCTAAATTGACCATAATACACCTTATGATACGATGATGCCTGAATTGTAATCATTAGTTCACTTCCATAATGATGTTCTTTAATTCAATTTTTTCAAGTGTCAGCAAAAATATTCTAACACTAAGCAGTTTCAGCTACACTAGTACATTTGTGCCAGACCTAAAGATAGCTAAAATGCATCAATAATCTGTGACTGTTTCCTAGTTTTGCAAGTCTGGCTTGTGCTGACTCCTCCGGATTATTTGTTGTGGTGGATTGATCCAGTTTGTTGCTATATAAGTCAGGTCTTTATCCAAAAGTCCTAAGTACCTTTGGAAAATCCATAGGCCCCATTAATTAAGGTACTATTAACTGGTGCTAGTCATTTTAATAATGAGAACCTTGGTGGGCTCCCACTCTCATTATTCATGAGTGTTCTGCACATTTCTGACAGAAGGGCAATGCATCGAAGTTGCATCCTCTTTAGAGTTACTTTAACATATTTTCGTTTTCATCAGTTTCATCATCTGGAATAGCCTATACTGAGAAGTAAGAGAAAACCATTATATATGGCTTCCCCCAAACTTCAGAACTAGAGAATGAATTTTCTTATGAGTATATTTGAAGAAGTGTGCTCCAAGATCTACGTTACTACCTTTACCAAATGTATGTTCGACAACTGTTATATGTTACTGAGATGCCTGAAGGAAGGGACAGGAAAGAAGAGGTCATCCATTTCATAAAAGCTTAGAGACCAATGAGTGGAGTTAATAGTGTGTCAAAGTATCTCTACTCCCGACTAAGGTGATCATGAATTCCTAATGGGCTCTAGGTAACTCATCTTTTACACATCTTCTATCTTCATGTCTCCAAAGTTATTTTGGTACTAAACATTCTCCTAGCAGCTGTGGAATCCTCAGCTCTTCATCTCATCCTATATCAATTCCTTAGTGCTCTTAAAGCTAAGACCTAAGTTGAAGGCTACCAGGAGAATGAGGACAGCAACAAATGGTCTGTTGGTTTATTAGCCCTATATTTATGTCTGCCTATTTACCCGCCAAACAGAAACTTATCTTTACTGAGTAATGCAAAGCTTCAAGAGAGCAGATCACCAGGAACCAAGAGAGCCAGCATATCCAGATCTTGGGTTTTAAGGGCTCCCATCCTGGGCTCACCTCTGGGGCAGGACATAGGTAGGCATGACAGTTACTGGAAACCTCACTGGGGGTAATACTTCCAGGTCAAAGCTGGAACAGCTACCACCTACACTTAGAGGCCAGTGCTTTTGTATGTGACACCCTCAGCCTCTGATAAATGGAAAACCTTTCATCATGGCCATATCCCCTTGCTCCCTGCAGTTGCTAGTTACATTCAGCTAAGCAAAGTAGATCTAAGCTGTGTTCCTCTAAAAAAGGGTGTATGACCTAGTGTGAAGATCAAGTATTACCTCATGTGTCTCTTTGTACTCAAGGGGTTGGTCTGTTTCTACCCTAACATACTTCCAAAGTCAAAGTGAATTTGAAGAGCCTGTTTGAAAGATAATTTATTTAGCTATCATTCAGATTTTGTTTGTTTGTTTACTTTGTTGCCTTTCTTTCTACCCTTTTATTCTGCCCTTTTGGGTGTTTGTTTTTCTGGTCCACAGTAGTGGAAGGTGGAGCTCTTTGCTTCACTGTGGATGTGAAGAGTGGAATCCTCCAATCCCTTTGGATTCCACAATGAACTTCAGGGGGACATTAAAATGTGAAGAACAAATGATGGTCACTTTATCTTGACAAATACAAATGGATTTCTGGAGAGAAATGCAGAACAAGATTCTATAATTTTTTTTAGAAAAGGATAAAATAAGAAGGAGAAGAGAGAAAACTTTAGAAGCAGATTCTATTTCCTTTCTGGAAGGAGGTGTTCTTAATTCAGTTTGGTCATTCTTATGACTTTAGATTGCGCTCCAGAAGCCACACAGGATAGTGTCCATTTCTTCTCTGTCACGGATGCCTCTGAAAGCATTATGAAAATTGGATATTAGGTATTCCTTGAAATAAGGATCTCTCTCTTAAAGTACAGCAGTTTTGATGCATAAAGCTCAGAAATTTCTGAAGAGATTGATGGCTCCACTCAGAATTCTGACATTTGGATTAAAGCAGTACAGAAATGAATCTTGTATTTGACATTTAAAAGGGAAGCTTTTCTACCCACTGTAGTTTCCTAAATCATACCAAAGGAACTGCCATGACAAAATGGCTTAAGAAATCACTCTTCATTTATTTCTGTATTTTCACATTATGGCCAATGGATTGAGACTTCGAGTCATTACATACTTGGTGTCACAGCAACACACAAACTTGTGAAGCGATGCCTGAATGCTAAGGAGCATTCCCTGTGTATAGATCTAATAGCAAAATTTGATTTTCTAACACATCTATTGGGATCTTTAAGAAAGCATAACATTTTGAAATGGCTTTTCTCCTTCTTACTGACTGTGTATGTTCTTTTTGAAAAAAATAGTAGTATAGGTTTAGGTGAACTGCCATTACTTGGACGTTAGAGGGAGGGAAGGATGAAAAAAGATAGGAAGAGGAGAAGGGAAAGAATTTCCACAGTTTGATAGAAAGTGTTATGTGGTTAAATCTTGACAGTACTTTTCTGAAATGTAGCATCACATCAGCTTGATATTGTATTTATGAACTTCTGTAAGTTCTCAGTCATTAACACTGAAATCCAACATGATCACTAAATCTAGTGTAACTATTCTCTCCATTATAGATTGGAAAAAATGTAAACATTATGTATAAAATTTTAAAAACATGAAAGCATAAAATATACTTTTATAAATGTCATATGTTTGAGCCCCCAGAAATGTCCAGTAGATTAGGGGATCTACTTAAAGTGTAATTAGTGATTTCTAACCAACTCACCAAGGCAGATTTTCACTGGAAATATACATGCTATACTACATATATCTGCTTTGAAGTCACAACCCCCTCTACATCATTAGGAAACTTGCCAACAAAGTGATATTTGCTGCCAAAGTCTATGGAAATCATAAGTAATACACAATGTTCTATATATGTTAATTTATGCATATACAACTGCAGAATCTAAGATAATCACAATATTTCAAACCTAAAAATATTGATTTTGAAAACATTAATATTTCAATTAAAAAGGCTATCTTTTTCCAGTGGATGGTTTTGGGCTTAGTTTTTGAAAATCAGGTTCAGGGACTTTCATTCTATTTCATTGGCCTACACATTTGTTTCTGTGTCTGGATCATGAAGTTTTCGTTACTGTGATTCTATAGTATAATTTGAGATCAGAAACTGTTACGGCAAGAATTAGGATTGATTTGAGTTAATTTGGTCTTTGTTCTTCCACATAAATTTTATGAGTTTTTTCCTAGTTATGTAAATAATGCCATTTGAATGTTTACGGGGTTGTGTTGGCTCCATATATTGCTTTTAGTAACATAGTTATTTTAAACATATTAATTCTGTCCATGAGCATGAGAGGTCTTCCATCTCCTAGCATCTTCTTCAATTTCTTTCTTCTGTGTCTTAAAAGTTTTCAGTGTGGAGTTTTTCACCTTAGTGGTTAGATTTATTTCCAGACTTTGTTTTTTATTTTAAGTTACTGTGAATGGTATTTTCCCTATGATTTCTTTTTCAGAAAGTTGTTATTGATATTAGAGAAAAACTATTGACTTTTATATACTGAGTTTGTATCCTGCTACATTGCAGAAAGTGTTTCTTAGTCCTAAGAGTTTTCTTGTAGAGTCCTTAGTGTCTTATAAGTATGAAATTAAGTCCACTGTATACAAAGATAACTTAGCTTTTTCCTTTCCTGTTGGAAGTTTACTGAAATTTCAGAAAAGGACTAGTCATAACAATGAAGCATCAGCTTCTTATATCTGTGTTATACCTTCTCTATCATTGCATTGTACCTTTTTAGTCATAACAATGGAGCACCAACTTTTTATATCTGTGTTGTACCTTTCTCAAAATATCCACCTTTTATTCTTTTCTTTTTAATTATTCAAGAGACACCTTGGTCGTGCCCCCCGACCCCCCCAAAAAAATCAAGATCCAAAAACATTGTGCTTAACTATTTCCCATTAAACTTTTTCTACTCCTTCAAAGGAAGAAAAGAAGGGCATTAACCATTAAAGTCTTCTTCTCCAGAGGGTGTGAGATCTCACTGTTTGTTGTTGTTGTTGTTGCAGCCCAGGTTGGCCTGTGATGCACAGTTCTACTGACACAACGTGCTGAGTGTTGGTTATGATACGTGGTACTGTACTTGCTGGCTGTCTAGGATTTCTGTTTGTGCATTTTTCTCTATAAAATTCAGGGGCATGAAATTCTGTAACCTCAGGAAGATCAACATGCCCTACACAAGGCTATTTTCATATGAAAATCAATCACAAAAAATGACTAACAATAAAGTTGAATGAAAATTTTAAAAAGAAATTCACAAAAAGAAATGAGCTCATTTTTTCTAAAGCAGGTTAAACATTGAAATTAAATTACTAAATGATGAAAAACTATAATACATTGAAATATTGTTTATTGATAGCAAGTCTATTTGCCTTAGGAATTCTTTAAATGTGAAGGAATTTTCATTTTAATTGGCAAAGCCAACGTTTTTGGTTTGTTTGCTTGCTTTTTTGTCAGTGATACAAAGATAACTGTTAATACCTTAGCAAATTTCCTCTAAGCCTCAAAGCACTTGTTTTGTTAGCTCAGGTAAAAAAATCATAAAGTTTCTCATGATCATTATAGCTTTCATCTTCAACCACCAAAACTGCTTCCTAGCTTAAGTAAAGAGTCAAAGGACTTACTTAGTACTCCCCTTAGTGGATACATCTTTATATGCTGAAGGATACAGTTACTACCTACCTACTCAGAGTCCACACTAAATCAATACTTTAACACACACAGTCTCTGTACTGAACACTTAATGTTTCTCATGCAATATCTTTTCTTGTTTGTTTTTATTTTGGTATCAGTTTAGTTTTGACTTAATTTTAAGATAGAGGCTCACTCTCTGGCTTTGCTGGCCTCGACTCGTAGTGATCTTCCTGTATCAATTTCCCAGGTATTGAAAATAAAAGCATGTGCCACTCTTCAGAGTGAAATTCTCATCTGTTCCATTCTTCTGATAAACTCCTAAGTTTAAGAAATATGCCAGTTGTGCTCAACATCCCTGTCTGACACCAAAAAAGTAATACCTAGTCCATTTTAAGAAATGTATTTTAGAAAGCCATGTATCATCCATGCAGATATCATTGACTGAAGAGAGTGACTTCTCTCCAGAAAGAAAAAAAAAATCAGGGAAATAGGACAAGAGAGATAGTGATGTTTGCATGGGAGTGGGAGCCAAGAACTCTGACATTTGCTAAAAGAACATTGCAACTCTGTATCTTCATGTCTACATAGCAGAATTACTGGAGAACCACATAAAAATACAATAGCTAAAACTGTCTTCTTAAATATGCTGTCTGCTCATATTTTTTATCAAAGGACAAGTATATACATTTTAATAATCAGATGGTTGATAAGGAGGGTTATTAAGTGTCCATTTCTATTCCTCTTCATTTAAAAATGATTAGTGCACATTCATTGTACAGTGCAATGGGTTTCATAATGACATTTTCACTGAAGTGCATCATGTAGTTTGACCATATTCACTTCCCATTTTCTACCTACTCACATTCTCTTTCTCTTCCCAATTAATCCCCTTTCCATTATCATGCCTTGGTTCACAATCCAAAGAAAATGTGGATTTTTGCCTTCCTGAATCTGTCTTATTTCATGTACTATGCTGATCTACAATGCTATCCACTTTCCTGAAAATGGTGCAAACTCATATAACACCTATTCTTTTATGTTCTCCTTTTATTAAAAACAGATTTTTTTTTCTCATACAAGATATGCTGATTACAGTTTCCCCTCCCTCTACCCTTCCTAGATCCTCGCCACCTCCCTTCTCATCTGGATACACTCCCTTTCTGTCTTTCATTAGAAAAGAACAGCTTCTAAGAGGAATCAACAAAACATAAGAAAATAAAATATAATAACCTAAAACAAAAACCATCATATAGAAGTTGAACTAGGCAAATCAACAAAAGGAAAATATCCCCAGGAGAAGGCACAAGAATCAAAGACTCACTCATTCACACACTCAAGAGTCACATAAAAATACTAAACTGAAAGCCATAATACATACCTAAAGGACCTGCTGCAGACCCTTATTGGCTCTGAGCATTCTGCCCTACTCTCTGTAACACCTATTATTTAAGGGGGCAGAGCTCAGGAACATAAAGCATAAACCCTTAGTTCAGCCAGCATTCAGGCCTGTTCTTTCTCTTGTCATTCATTTATTTTTTCCCTTTGATGTCTTATGTGTGTCCAATTAATACCCTTTATAATTTTTATTCACTCATTGAACATATTATAAAAATCCCATTTTCTGTAATCACTAAATTTATCATTTACCTGTTTCAACCTTATATATGGAAGGTAAAAACATGAATAACTTGTTTATAAAGCAAATCATAATACTTGAAGTTCTAGCTAGAGCAATATGACAACTAAAGGAAATCATGGGGATACACTTTGGAAAGGAAAAAGTCAAAGTATCATTATTTCACAGATGATATGACAGTATACATAAGAGACCCCAAAAATTATATCAGGAAACTCCTACAGTGGATAAACACCTTTAGTCAAGTGCTTGGATATAAGATTAACTAAAAAAAAAATCTGTGGTCCTCCTATATACTAAAGATAAATAGGCTGAGAAAAAAATCAGGGAATCAGCACCCTTTAAAATAGCTTCAAATAATATAAAGTATCTTGGTATAACTATAACCAAGCAAGTGAAAGACTTTTATGATACAAACTTCAAGTCTTTGAAGAAAAAAATGGAGAAGATATCAGAAGATGGAAAGAGCTCCCATGCTCATGGATCAGTAGGATTAACATAGTAAAAATGTCATTTTACCAAAAGCAATCTACAGATTCAATGCAATCCCTGTTGAAATCCCAACATAACTCTTTACAATACTTGAACAATACTCAACTTCATATGGAGAAACAAAAACCACAGGATAGCTAAACAATCCTGTACAATAAAAGAAATTCCAGAGTTATCACCATCCTTGATTTCAAGCTCTATTACAGAGCTATAGTAATAAAAACAGCATGGTACTGGCACAAAAACAGACAGGTGGATAAATGGAATCCAATCAAAGACCCAGACCTATACCTATAGACATCTGATTTTTGACAAAGAAGCCAAAATTATACAATGGAAAAAAGAAAGCATCTTCAGTAAATGGTACTGGCATAAATGGATGCCAGCATGTAGAAGAATGCAAATAGATAAGAAACACCTGAATTCCACTAGTGTCATGTCATGATTCAGGATTTAAATTCTGGAAATTATTGATTTTTTTTTTTTTTTAAATTCAGCTATCCATTCTTCTTGCTGTGTGTGGCTTCATCTTAGCATCCCATTCTTCTCCATATCCCCCTATTAAATGCCAGTCTATAATTGAGAGGTTAGACTCTGTCAACTTAGTAAGTCTTCAAGAATAACTGTTTCAGCTGCTGTTCCACTGCACATTAGAAGCCATCAGTCCACTGCCTGTTTAGCTGCCTTCAAAAAAAAGGGGACTGTACCTTTTCTGGATTACAAAGGCCACTTCAGGGATGGTGCCATATTGTCCTGGCCTCAAAAGATGCCTTTTGTTAAAGCCACATCCACGCTTGTTTTGGCAAGAATTGGTAGACCTTTGTTTCATGTCCTGTCTGTCCATTTTGTCCTGTTTGTCAACAGTTGATTCGAGGATACTTTGTGTCTAGTGGCTAACTTTTGCCACACACGCCCTCCTCCAGAATCAACTAACTTGGGCTCATAGGAATTCATTCTGAACCAACAACCAGGGAGCCTGTATGGGCCTGACATAGACACTACATATACTTTATGGTTACATAGCTTGGTCTTCTTGTGGGACTCTTAATAGTGGGAGAATGGAATGTCTATGACTCTTTTACTGGCTTTTGGGATCCTACTCCTCATACTGGTCACCTTGCCCAGCCTTAATACATGGAGAGGTGCTTAGTCTTACTGCAACTTGATAGGCCATGTTTTGTTGATATCCATGGGAGACCTGCCCTTTCCTGAACAGAAAGTATTGAGTGGGTGGGAACAGAGGGATTGTGGGGAGGGACTAGAAGGAAAGTAGGGAGGGAAAACCGTGGCCAAGAAGTAAGATAAATACAATAGTAATAATAAATTTAATAAAACAAATTTTCAACTATATTTTATACATTAAAACTTCAAATAAGTCCTTCAAATTTTTGAAGTAGAGACAATGAAATTTTCTTACTCTTACTTTTTAAATGTATAAAAATATTCAGAAAGCCTTTTATTTATTTATTTATCATTTATTATTTATTTATATATACCTTGCTGTTTTATTTACATGCTGTTTATGCACTATTTTGTGTTCCTGGTGCTCAATAAAGTAAGAAGAGGGCATCAAATCTCCTGGAACTGGAGTCACAGATGTCTGTGAGCTGCACTGTGTGTGCTATAAATTGAATTCAGGGATCCTTGCTGTGGGAAGTTTTCTATTCTGTGAATGTATTGCTATGATTGATTGATAAATTAAACGCTGATTTGCCAGTAGCCAGGCAGGATGTATAGGTGGGACTAGCAGAGAGAAGAATGGGAGGAATAGGAAGGCGGAGTCAGAGGGAGATGCTACCAGCTGCCATGATGAGAAGCAACATGTTAAAATATTGGTAAGCCACGAGTGACATGGCAACTTATAGATTAATAGAAATGGGTTAATTTAAGATATAAGAACAGCTAGCAAGAAGCCTGAGCCATTAGGCCATACAGTTTATAAATGATATGTCTTTGTGTTTGATTGCGTCCGAGCAGCTGTGGGACTGGTGGGTGAGAGAGATTTGTCCTGACTGTGGGCCAGGCGGGACCAGGAAAACATCAGCTACATTCCCTGGAAGAGCAGACAGTGCTCTTAACTGCTGAATATCTCACTGGTCCCCAGAAAGCCATTTTTAAGCAATTTCACTCAGTGCATAACAAAGAAAGTAACTCAAAAGGTAATCTATCAGTCAGCTGTGGCTATTTTTTGTCTATTTTACTTTCTTATTCCCATCAACATCTCAATCATAAATATAATTCTGAATGTTGAGTTTTAGCCTAATAGTATAACATAACTTTTCTATGTTGCTGAGACTTTGTATTCAATAGATTTCTACCCATTACTGCAGTAGGTTCTTTAGAAGCAGAAACTGAGGATCTAGGGAGTAAGATAGTCATTGAGGATTAATATTTGTAAGGTTAAGAGGAAAAAAAAACAGGACAGAATTCAGGGAAAGCTAAACCATGAAGGACCGATAATCATGTCTGCCAAACAGCCAGGTAACTATCAGAATGCCCCTACAGGGCTCACATGCCTGCACTTTCTAGTTGTCCTCTCTGCAGTCCTCTGCTTTGAGCTATAGGGGGCAACAGGACCTGGAATGAAGAGCCCTTTAAAGTTAAACCATGAACACCTGTCATGGGTAAGTCCTCTGCTGCCTGCACTCCCTGATGATTGACAGTCTACCCCTATGTCCACTCAACTTGCCTGTCCTTTGATTATTAATGATGGAGAACAGTTAGACAGGTGAAGACTATTGTAGATCCAGACATGGCTAAGTCTGTGTGTGCAAGGGACATGGGAAGGAACTTAATTTTTCCTTTCATATCCATGTTGGCTTTTTTTCTTGGAGAGAAGTTTCTCTAATATAGGCAAATGTATCTACTCACAGCCATGGTTCACAAAGAACACTGCTCCCCAGGAATTTCTAGCAAGTTCTCTGAGATTAGAACTGATTCAATACTTGTCTACCCCAGGGGTTGAGAGACACACTACAAACTTTGAAGAGTGACTTCTTAAGGAAGGATGATTGTGCATGGGGCCTGGGTGTGGGACTTGGAGGGAAAACCATGAGCAAAGTACAATAACATACATGTATGAAAATGTCATAGTGAAATGCATTGTTTTGCTGGTTAACAAAAATTAACTATAAAAAATGAGGTTGAGGCTGGGCAGCGGTAGAACATGCCTTTAATCCCCACACTCAGGAGGCAGAGCCAGGCGGATCTCTGTGAATTCTAGGCCAGCCTGGTCTACAGAGCAAGATCCAGGACAGGCCCCCAAACTACACAGAGAAACCCTGTCTCGAAAAACAAAATAACAAAAAAATGAAGTTGTTACCAGAAGATAGAAGATACACTAGGCAAGCAAAAACGTCAGTCTTATTTTTCCAAAAACGGCCATTCTTGGAAGGGGGCAGGTATATCATAACCAGCTTCATTAGCATTTACATTCTGAAATTATAAACTAAACCCTGATATTGATACTGGCCATTATTAGACCTGAGTTCTGTGAATATCCAAAGATAGTCATTTCAAGGAATCTATTTCTCTTAATAATTTTCAGATGTGATTTTTTTCCATCCTGGTTGTGCTTTTCAGAACCTTAGTCACATAAAAGCTCAAAATGATAATAGTACCTAATGCTAGAAATGTTTTAAAACTAAAAATCACCAACACACACAAATCATGTGGCATTAGTCCTAAGATTTGTATAATTAATACTGTAAATATTATAGTTACCATTATCAGTAATGCTAACACTAGTGTTATAGAATATACAGATGAAACATTGACAATTGTTACAAGAGCATTCTATATACCATGAAAGTTACAACAAAAATAAAAAATCAAACACAAATATTACCTTTAAAGATATCCCAGTCTGTGAGAAAGCATAATTAATATATGTTAATTTGATAGACATTTTATGATCAATTTTCACAAACTTTGAATGTTCTACTTACTATCATTATATTTAGCATTCTATCACTGAATATTGTAACATTATTTTATTAATAAATTGAACACAATGAACATATACATATATCTATCTATCTATACATAATATATTTTTACTTATGATAGGTCAAGATAAAGAGCAGAAAATATTTTAAAGAATTTGAACAGTCTTTAAAATCTACAAATATTTATTTAATGTAAACTATCAGTTTTCTTTATTTTTTTTGCTACTTAAAAAAATAGATTATTGTGTCATACAATACATCTCAACTACAATTTCCCCTCCTTCCACTCCTTCCAGCTCCCCCACCCACCTCCCTTCTCCCCAAGATCCAGGCCTCCAAGAGAAGGACTAAATAAGATACAATACAATATGGTAAAAGCCCCTCACACCGAGGCTGGACAAGACAACCCCATAGGAGGAAAAGAGTCCCAAGAGCAGGCAAAAAGAGTCAGAGAAACATCTGCTCCACTGTTAGAAGTCCCACAAAATCATCAAGCTAACAGCCATAATATATCCACAGACGACCTGGTGCAGAGCCAAGCCCATGCTTGCCATTTCAGTCTTTGTGAGCCCATGTGAGCCCTGCTTAGTTGACTTAGTGGGTCATGTTCTCCTGATTCCTCTGATTCCCACAGTCTTTTCTCTCCCTCTTCCATGGGATTCCCCAATATCCGAGAGGAGGGGCTGATGGAGACCTCCATTTATTGATATTCTCTCTGTGTAATGTCTGGCTATGGGTTTCTGCTCCCATTTGCTGCTGGAGGAAGTCTCTCTAAGGAGAACTGAGCAAGGCACTGATCTATGATCTATGAGTATAGAAGAATATCATCAGGAATTATTTCACTGAATTTTTGTGGCAATCATGTTTGGTTCTCTTGTAGATCTCTGGGCTATCCAGCTTCTGATTATGTCAACTCTTTGAAAGAAAATATATTCTAGGTTGGAGAAATGGCTGAATGATTAAGAGTGTTTGTTGCTCTTGTAGGGGACCAGAGTTCAGTTTGGAGAAAATAAAAATGTAACTTCAGCTCCAGGAGATCCAATGCCTTCTTCTGGCTACCTACCTTTTGACATCTGCAATCATGCAAGCATACCCACACATAAATACACACACATAATCATCAGTCATATACAGCTGTGAACCTACAACAATAACTCACCTGAGAAAATACACTCATTGTACAAAATATAACCATGTAATAATAGCATGGATGTTATGAAAGTAAATAATCACTTTCTGATTAAATTGCAGGTCCATTCCACAATAGGAATTCTTGGCTGGCCAATGAAACGTGTATACATGTCAGATATTTATGAATAAATATTAAGTAGACAAGAGTATATTGTTAGTAGCCAATCAGAATAAACAAACTAGACCTAGAGAAACAAAATGGGTTAGGTTTTCCTTGATAAAAATGTTACATCTTGAGTTACTAGATCATGGGACATTAGTGTATTGGTTCATTAGTGGGCTACATATTAACACCAACTGTGGTTTTTTCTCCTGGGAGCTGTTAAATCCTATTCCTAGAGATTCTGGTCAACCTTTGGGATATTCAAGGAATGGACTTTTTAGAAATCAGTTCTCCACATTAAATTAGTATGTAGACAAGAAGGAAGGCTACCAAGTAACATTTGAGAAAAAAATAATACCACCAAGAATGAAAGATCCCACCAGGCAGTGGTGGCACATGACTTTTTATCCCATCACTCTGGAGGCAGAGACAGCTGGACCTCTGAGTTTGAGGCCAGCCTGGGCTACAGAGGAGTTCCAGGACAGCCAGGAATACACAGAGAAACCCTGTTTCAAAACAAACAAATAAACAAAAGCATAAAAGATTCCACCGTCATCTTATACACTTATTTCACACGAGATCATTTTGAAGTCAGTAGCTTCAAATAGCTCATGTAGGTTTCATTTATTTTAAATTCCAGGATTGTGGGTTGTTAGTGTGGTTCTGCATTCCTTTGTAATCAATAGGTTTCTTCTCTCTGATTGTCATTGTGAGCCAATAGCCACTCCTTTTCAGTAAGGCTTCATATCTTCTTGTTCTCACAACAGTTCTGGATTCTATCTTTTTACATTTTTCTTATCTATGCAACTTTGTGTATTCATACTTTCACTATAGCTTCATATCTTTTTTGTAGGACTATGGATTCATATGCCTTAGCTATTAGTATATAGCTGTATTTCAATTACCAACATGTTTCCATTTCCTCTCACTACCATTGTGGCCTCTTACCTCCTGTGTTTTCTCAAAAGCTTCCCATTGCTCCCCATTCTGGGCTCTAGCTGTGTCAAGGTTTTGTCATCTGTCAGTATTTTGTACTATACACTTCATGCATTGCTTCATAGGTGAAACTTTATTTACAAACAGAGCAAAGAGATCTAATTGCTTGGATGTATTACTACTATTTATCACATCATTCACCATGGAACCCTGTTTTCTCCAAGACAAAATTATGCAGCTAAATTCCTCTTTAACAAGATTTTGAAGAAATTCCAAATTAGTATCTGTAATGCATTGTATTCTAGAGCAGGTTTTTCTGGGCTAGAGACAGAAATTAAAGGTACAGATCAATTTTTGAATTATCATAAAAATTCTTTTATATGTGCATACAAAAACATGCCTTTGAATCATCTTGCCAGAGGCATTTTTGTCGCTTAGTTGTTATATAAACACATGGTCATCCCAAAGGGGCAAGAAAACCCAACTGTTCCACCTTAATTAGATTCACAATCATGTCGTAATATAATTCCACCTAATCCATTTCAGAGGAAGACAACCATTTATGATTCTCAGAGATCTGTGGGAATGCATGTGTCTATATGGAACCCCCCTGGGTTTTCTACATACTATATTTACCAGTCCATGAGAAAGCTAATTACATTTCTGAAAGGAAGCCTTTATGAATGCATTGTACATTTTAATGTGGAGCCCTATGCTGTCACCCCATAGTCACATGGTTCTGTGTACATGCTGTGTATATTGTATTGTAAATTGCAGTAACTTACTTTAGAATACAGACTGAGTATCATTCTGTGTTCGCTTGATCACATATGTATACTTTTGAGAGGAAAACCTGCTTTTAATCTTATCGGGACAGTGAGATAACACATAGCATAGTCATCCATTATCCTGTATTAGGAGAATATGATCTACCTCACATTTCCTAATGTTCCTTAGAAGATAAATATATTAAGTGATGTGTTAAAGAAGAATAAAAAGGTTTGTTTGTTTTTTTCCTCCTGAAGATCCACCACAGTTTTGTCTAAGGGCAACATGAAGCTATTACTAAGAATGCTTCCCAGGGTCACGAATCTACAAGTTTATTTTGTAATGAAATCCTTTTCTGTGGATTTTATTCTTTCACTGAGAGCATGTTTTTACAAAGGCAATGTTTTCTATAAACAGAGCTGGTAATAGATGACACATTGCTGAAGCGAGCCAGAAATGTAAATGGCAAAAGGATTTCTGTTTACTTTTCTGCAACAATCATGAAATCATAGTGACCTAACATCTCATCATTTATTTATTTATTTTTCTGGTGATGTGTTTCTTTTCTTCATCCCTGCTGCCTGTCCATGTGCATAGAGCATTCAGCCCTCCCCCCTTCACTTCTCTGTGGCCCCGGAAGCTGTGTTTTCACATTTCGCTCAGTGATGTAGTCTCACAGGACAAGAAGCCTTTTTAATGGGTGAGTGTTCATGGGTTAATAAACTGTTCACCATTGGCATGGTTAGGAACCTTTGAGCATATATATAGATATCTAATCACCATTCCAATGTATAAAAAAATCAGGAGGTAGCTGATTGACAGCCCTGATTATGATTCAAGTAAAACATAGACATATCTCCCAATGAATAACGGCACTTTGTGTCATGACTAGTGAATCTTTGACTATGTGACTTTTTAATGCTTGACTAGACTCCTGGTCAACATTATCACTTCTACCTCTAAGTGCTTTGTCAGTGAGTATCTTCCACCTCATTCCTCCTACCCTTACATCCCAGAAAAAAATCCCTATTATCTTTTATCAAGTACTCTTCCTTCTCTGTTTTTCCCTTCCTTTCACAAGTCCCCAGAGGCTGCTTGGGAGATAATTATGCCTATAGCTCAGGGACATGGAGTAAGCACCGCATTTGGCATGGAAAGATGCAGGAAGGCAAGCTGAAGTGCCAAGCAAGGAAGAGTTGGTGCAGATATTAAGGAAAGAGAATGTGTTATGGCAATTTCTCAGTTGGCCTAATTTCTGTCAGCCTACAGGATACAACAAAGAGGCCAGAGCATAAACGCCACCTTGTACTGCTCAGAGTGACTCATTTACATTTGGGATTCAGGACCTGGTGGAAGTCTTCGCGCAAAGATCTGTTCTGTGGTAACAAAGCTTCCAGAAAAGGAAAACAAAGCTCATAGACATCTTGGCTCTTGCTCAGTACATAAGCAAGGTCTTTCTGGGTTTCCTTATACAGTTTGAATTTACTATGGCAAACTGTGTTTAGAAACGCTTAATAACAAAGTATGGAAAATAGTAGAATGCTGTTCAAATGAACAGCTAGCTAGCCCAGTTGATTGGAGTCTGTTGAAACTGATGGTAAGAGTGAACATGAATGCTGACCGGACAGTGCATCCACACCTTCATCTTCCACAACTAAATACCCATCTTCCTATTGTGGCTCAAGACAGCACAGAATCAACATCACTCAAGTGACTGTTCTATGTCAATGCTGTCACATTTGGAAAGACCAGGCTGTCATATTTGGACAAGGATACTTCCTTTAGAAGACCATTTTAATTTTCCCTGGACCATCTCTATTTGCCTCAAATAGCCTTTACTTTCTTCCTAAGGAAATTATAATTTCACTCTAAAATTTACCCAGTGTGGACAATCTTGGTGCCATCATGCCCCCCTTAGCTCCAGTGGAGTGTTCCAGGATACCCACTGAGCACCTGAAACTACAGGTGGGACACAAGACTGTGGAAAATAAGTTTTCTTCTATGTGTAACCACTTAGGATGAAATTCCACCTCTAAGAGATTAACAATAGAGATTGAGAAAACAGAATAGTGGTAACAGTATTCTGTTATAGAAGCTGTGCGAGTGTGGTTCTGTAACAGAGCTGAGTCAATGTGGTCCCTCTCTGGTTCTCGCTTGAAATGCCTTATTCTACGATATGCAGCTTTCTTGGTAGCCTGGAGCAACTGAACCAGGTAAGCAAGGCCAGCTGGAGCAGGCCTTGCTGTAGTCCTTTTTGTCATGAATCACAATGATCAGAGTGTAAATTCATTTTGTGTGCCTTTAGCTTCTTCATTAGGCCACCTGTGCTACATAAAGCACCTGTGGCAATTGGGTCACTTCATTTCATTCCCGAACCAAAGGACGAGGATGTTCTGTTGAGTGGCAATAGCGCACAGGCATGAGTGCGCCTCCATTGCTGGATGGGTCATTCGGAAACATCAAGGAACTATTTCCATAATGACTCATAATGCATTTTCTAGAGATTTTTTTCATGCTATATGAGATTCCCAAGAAAGGGCTATTTAGATGTGAAACACTGAACTATTAAAGAATCTTAAACTACAACAGGACCAGATTATCACTTGCTCAGACCCTTACTATTTATTCAGGATGAGGATAACCAAAACAATCAGATCAGTTGTCCCAAGTCCTAATTGGCAACTTAAGGTAGAAAATAATAGAACCACTGAGTGCTAGCATGTTAACTATCTACTTAATTTAGCACATTCACAATTGCTCTGGATGCTACCAGCTTTAGTTCAGGAATGAAGCTGTGTTATCAGTTAATGTGTTAAGACTTGGAAATTCAATTTCAGTATTTTTTTTTTTACATATATGGACATGCCTTTTGCTGGGCATGGTTTCCTTAAACAAGGAAAAATAAAACAATATTTATTAGTAGCTACTAAAAGTGGCCATTAGGTACCATTGCCCACTGACTACCAGTGGTGGCAGCAGAGTGGATGCTGAGTTTACCACTTACCTAGAGAAAAGGTCCATATCCATAGCAGAGGTGGGAACATAGATTGGTTTTAGAGGATAGAAACAGAAAACTTAAATAATTATAATATCCATCGGGATGCATCACAGCAGCTAGGACATTATCTGAACAAGACTGTCAACTTTATTTTTTTCTCTTGAGCTATTCATTTTGGAACCCAGAAGACTAGAGAAACAGAGTTCCTTTCCAGCTTCATTGGTTTGATTGCTCCCTAGAGAACCCAGGCCATTTGCTCTTTGTCTGTCTATGTCATTCATCATTAAGTGTTACTCTCATGATATAGGGCCATAAAGCATATCGTGTAATTGCATGTGCTTTTTAAAGTCACAACAGTGTCAGCAGCCTGTTAGTTCTGTTCTTTTCCACTCAAGGAGCCAAAACACCAAAGAATAGCTGAAGTAGTTTGTTTTGATTTGATCTAGTGCTTTCAGAACCTAACCGTGAGGGAAATGACCAAGACACAGCCTTTTTTGTTTTCAATTAGTTTGATTTGGAAACATGTAGAAAGCTGTTGCAAGGATTTCAAAACTATTTTCTCAGAAACAATCTGGGTAAACGTTCATAGAACTCAGCCAGTGAACTGCACTGTGAAATAAATGCAGGACTAGAAAACAAGGTCAGCTGAGGGGTCTAGTGGTACCAATAGCATGGCCACACAGAATATTTTTAGTATTGAATGCAGTGATTGCCACGTGAATCCTGGGAACAGAACCTGAGAGTGAATTGTGTCACTGCAGTGTCTAGACATAGATGAAGCCAGCCTCATGCTACACTTGCAAAGAAGAAAGGCCCTGGGTTATCTCCAAATCACTGGTTGATTCTCATCTGGCCAATGAAGTACACTGAGTATTGGATTAGCCAAGAAAAAAAAAATTACCTAAATCTATAACTACACTGGCTACTGAAGACAAGGGACATAACTGACTTCATGGTTCCATAAATGTATGTCAAGACTCAATAAAAGTGTTGGGTAACTTTATTATAGATCCAAATCAAATGAACTTGGTAAGTCCTTCAGATGTGTGTGTGTGTGTGTGTGTGTGTGTGTGTGTGTGTGTGTGTGTGTGTTTATTGCTTTTCAACAAATTATTGACCACATCCTGATGAACACATCATACTTTAAAATACTTGAAAAGCACCTAACTTACTGAACATCATATCTCTGTGACAGGCACACACAGGGTGTCCACTGTGTCCCCTGGTGAGAACATGGATAGCTGGAATAGGCTGGTTGCTGCCTCTGGCCAGAATCTCAAGATTGAACACAGATTTCTAACTTGGGATTTGTACCTGAATGCCTCCCAACAGCTCCTGTGGGGCTACTTTAGAAGGCTGTGGAATCTCTGAGTGGCATGGAGGAGGCAGATCACCAAGGATGGCTCTATTGGGAATCGTCTCCCTGGTTGCACCAAGTTGTCATCTCTTTCTTGATCAGCAATGAAAAGAAGATCTGCCTTTCATCATACACTCTTCCCAACACTACCCTAGTATTTCAGATATGAACTGAATCTTATAACAACAGGAGTCAATATAAATCTTTCTTCCCTTAAGCCATGCTGTCAGGTATTTTAGCCACAGCAACACAAACATAAATAATGTTCTAGTACAACAAATAACTTGAATGCCAAATCTCAACAGTGTCTTCTACTGTGTGAACACTGACTTCACATGACTGTAATGTTAAAAACCTCCAAGTCCAGCTATTGCAGATTAGGGCCATATGAAATAATCCCTGTGCCTTGAATGTTATGGCTATCCTCTTCTATATCCTAGGCTTTCTAGGCCCAACATGTTTATTAATAACACAAGGTAATTCATATCCTTTAAAAATTTTTATGTATAGGTTCTTTATTCCTATTCTCTTTATCTCTGCTATATGCTAGCCTGTTCTGAGGATGGGAATTAAACTCCTCAGGAGGATAATCCAAGGTCCTGCATATTGAGCTCTTGATCAGACCAAGGATAGGAACAAATAGCAGCTCTGAGTGCAGTAAGGATTTTGATCATAGATGTCAAGGTCACTTTAGTATAAAGGAGCATCTCACTTAAACTGAGGTAGGTGATATGGGTAGGGTTAGAAAGGGAGACTTGATGTAGTTAGCCAGGGAATGAATGTGGGACAGAAATTCTCTAGACACCACTTCTCAACTCTTTTTCCTAGACAAGAATCCCAGTGACACAGTGTACCCTATTATCCAGTCAAACTCAAAACTCTGATATTCCTAGGTTAGGATCGTTCATGCCTCAGTTTAGGTGCATTGACCAACAGCACTGGAACTGTTTATAACTGCATTAATCAGCACAAATGAAAAATAGACACTTTCACACAGAACTTCACACAGGCTTCTCTTCAACAATGAAGTTCTGGAAATAGTGGATTTGTCTTCCTGAATGGCAAGGAAACCCCTTCCCCTGTCACAACTACAGCTGCCCAGAGCACCCCAGCCCCCACCAGTCCTTGTGAATCCTCTGAATATCAACTAACAGTTCCCACATCATCTGCTCCATGCCACTCCTGCAGTCCACTCACCTAGCGCCTACGGCTTTTCAGATTTGTGCCAGACTTAGTGCTACTCTAGGTTGTGAGGAAAAGAAATGCCTGGTGGCAGTTCAGCATCCTTTGGTGTTTTGTTAGGCTGAGTCTTCTCTTCAGTGCTTATGTGTACATAGAGCCCACAGATACTTAATTCCCATTACTAACACACAGCAAGCATTACCCTGGATACTCTTCTTAGCGTTTCTGTTTTTCTTGTTCATACTTTGCCCACATATCCACATGCAATTTCCTTATTGTTCTCAACTGAACTGCACATAATATGTTTAAACAAGACCCATAATCACATATACAAAGTGTCAGTTTTTGTAAGGAAAGGGATATGCATGAACTATAAAGAGAATAAGATTAAAAACAAAGAATTTCAAACATACTCAAGCTTCACATATTTGTACTTTGTGAATGATCCCCTCTAGCCTGTCTAGGCAAGTAAGTTCATTGAGGAATTTTTTGAGGCCAATAGCAGAGCTCACACTTGAATGTTGAAACAACTGCACTAAAGAGCATTGAATGACAAACTACTTGGTTAAAGCCTCTCTACAGCACCTAGGGGAACTGGCTTATGAAGCTGAGAAAATGTCCCTACACTGTCTATATCTACCATACTCTTCATTGTACTTTCAGTCACCCTTCAACTGTGCATCACATACTTGGAATTAAATGGAGAAGTGTAGTGTGAGAGAAGAGGGCTTTTCAAATTTGCATCTGTTTTTCTTGCTTGATTGTTAACAAAAGAAGACTAAGTGTGTGTTCTCCAAGGAGAAAGATGTTTGGCATTGGCTGAAAGCTCTTGATTCCTGACACAATGCTGGTCATGCTTAAGCTATTCTGGAAGGCTTTTGTCTTGATTCCGGTATGAAGTATTATGAGTCAGTAGACAGCAGTAAATGGATAGAAAAAAAGGAGTGGGCTGAGCTTGTAGGCAGGATGAGTTGTTTTCCCAGCAGCTTGGTTCAGATGAGGGCAACTTCAGCTGCAGCTCACTTGGTTACAGAATGGAGGTAAAGAAATAAAGGAATGACCATGTCTTATTAGAGATCCTTGCAATGGATATAGTGGTTGGCACCTGACATCTGTTTCTACCTCCTTCCTATGGTTTTCACTATAGTCAGAGTAGGGAATTTAAAAATTTTCATTCTCTAAGTCTTTATAGCCACTCACACTTTTGAGATGGAAGCATCTCAAAAACTAAAAACATGCCTACATCATGATCCTGGGACTTTAGTTCGAGATGCACATCTAAAATTAGATAAACACTTCAAAAAGTCACCTGTATGCTTGTGTTTATCACTATGCTGTTGACAGTAACCCACTGTGGGTGCACATTAGTGGGTTTATGGGTAATAGAAATAGTGTATACACAATAGAATGTTGTTCATCCTTACAAAATGATGTTCTGTCATTTGACCAGATGTTGGAAATGGAGAAGTGTTATGCAAAAATGAGTTAGACAGACCCAGGAAGACAAATCGTGTGCATAGCTAGAGTAGAGTTGATCAGAACATAGACTGTGTTCCTTAGCAGGATCTGGGAGAGGGGGAAAGGCAGAAAGGGACTACCAAAGCACAGTTCTATAGGAGGAATCAGTTCTGCTGGTAACAGCACAGGCAGGTGGTGTCTGTGGGTTGTAAAATGTTACTATGTAGCTTAGGAAGAAACAAAGAAGCTGGGCGCTCTGAAAAGAAGGCAATGATAAGACAGCTAGATGCTGGAACCTGGGCTCTGCTCTGACTTTCCAACTCTGCAATGAAAGATACTGAGAACTCACCCGTGTTAGACTTTCTAATATAAATCTGTGCCAACTTTTTTGCACATAATTTATAAAGCGTTCTAAGGTCCTTAGAAATGCATCATTTGAATAAGTGGTACCATGTTTTGGAATTTGCACTGCGAAAGTTATCTTTAAAGCATGGAAACACCCTGTGATAAAGTAATCCATCATATTATATTTAATGGAAGAAAATCATACAACTTAAATCTAAAAGGTAGACTAATAAGGTTGATGAGATGAATTTTAAGGAGTCTTATGCAGATACTAAAAATCATGTCAAAGAGATATTACAGATCTGTAGATATGTATGATATATGCTAAATAGTACATGATATTATATACTACACTATATATTGTATATGCAATAATTATAAAAATTGCTAAAAAACATTTTCTAGAAAAGTAATGCTCCATAACCTTATCTTTTCACTGAATCAAGGGATTTGAGGTCTGAACTAACACCTTCAATATCAACTATGGCCTATAGAAGAAGACACCATTGAGGTCACAGGGTATCTAACACACCAGAGCAGTGATTCTTAACCTTCTAATGCTGTGGCCCTTTTATATAGTCTACATGTTGTGGTGACCCCATAAAAATTATCTTTTTGCTAATTCATAACTGTAACTTTGCTACTATTATTAATCATAAACATTTGTGTTTTCTCATGGCTTTAGGCAAACTCTGTGAAAGGGTCATTGGACCTCCAAAGAGGTCTTGTCCACAGGCTGATAACCATATACTAGACAGTGTCTCTTCTTTCACAATGAAGGAAGTATCTATGGGCATCCTCTTTGTGTCTAAAGTGAGTAGGTTAGTTTATTGATTCTCAAGTGAATCTAGTCTACTATAACCCCTTACTAAGCTTCCATTTCCTTCCAAGCACTTCATCAAGCACTTCTTTGTCTTCCAAAAAGGTACGTGCTAAAGACATGGTACCCTCTATTCCTCTATTGGGAAGTGGTGGAAACATTAAATGGTGAGGTCTAATGGAAGAGCTTTAGACCTAGTCAAAGAGCCACATCTTGCCCAGAAATCAGCATTCTACAAAACTCCCAGCTTCCTCCATGTCTTACCTTCTGTGCTCACCTCCTTCTGTGCTATTGTTCTTCAAGCCTTGTAGAAGTGATGCAGATGGCCAACTTAGGATGGAGCATACCACACAAACATCTAGGATGCCTTTGTCAACACCTTCAGTTATTCTTATGTGCATTTTCTCGTCCCTAAGGTCATGTTACTTAGAAGCTGTGGTTACTTTGATTAACACTCCATTTTTTTCCATACAGGAAGAGTAATGAACCACTGAAGCTATAGTATTCTAGTCAGGTGAAGGGCTAAATAGTGACATAAAGGTTTTCTCGGACCTAGGCATCCCTAGTACAGAATATTTGCTGTCACCCTGTCAATGGGCAATTAATCCCAGAACATCAGCACTGTGGTCTGTTTTGCTTCCATTTAACTGAGCAGCAGCACACACTCATGTCTCTCTGGGTGTTTGTTTGTTTGTTTGCTTGTTTTACTGGGGAAGTGTAGTTAGATTTTTCCTGCCTGGCCCATAGTCAGGACAAATCTCTCTTACCCGCCAGTCCCACAGTCACTCATACCCAATCAAGTAAATACACAGAGACTTATATTGTTTACAAACTGTATGGCTATGGCAGGCTTCTTGTTATCTACTTCTTCTATCTTAAATTAACCAATTTCTATAAATCTATACTTTGCCATGTGACTCGTGGCTTATTACCTTACACCCTTCTTGCCATGGTGGCAGCTGGCGGTGTCTCTCTCCAGCCTTTCACCTCCCAGAATTCTCTTCTCTCTTGTCCTGCCTATACTTCCTGCCTGGCCACTGACCAATCAGAATTTTATTTACACAGAACAATATCCACAGCACGGAAGTGCTGACTTGCCTGCCATGATAAGCCAGAATGAGCCCTTTGTCCTTTAACTAGCTTTTGTCAGAATTTTAGCTCAGCAACAGGAAGAAAAATTAAGAGAAAAATACAGGTAGATGGTATAGAATGTAAGTTATATAATTACATATGATTAAAGAAGGTTTTATAGCATTTCAGGAGCTCATGAGATCCATGAATTTTCATGTAAGTCTCTGTGAAGAGGGAATTTAAGCTAAGTCTTAAACAACAGCTAGAATTATATGCACAGAGAAAGGGGAGTCAGGGAATAAATGCAAACTAATAGTTCATTGTGGAGGGAAGAGCTTAGACAGGATCCATTGAAGATGATACACAGACTAATAGTAAACAGAGGCTGCCAGACGTGGTGGCATACTCCTGTACTCTGGGTACTCAGGAAGAGGACGAAGCAGAAAGATTTCTGCCTCATCAAGGTCAGCCTAATCTTCTAGTGAGTTCCAAGCCAGGTAGGGCTACACAGAGAGAACTCTTAAGAAATAAGAAGCAATAGCTTTGTGTTTCAGAATTATTTTATCCTAGGAATATTGTACATATATGTAGGTGACATAGGATAAAATATCCACCTCTGGTCTCTGGTGTTTCTCTGAGTCTAGGGAGAGATAAAAAATAATGTGTGTAAATGGCCATAATTACAGTAAAGGCTAGTGCTGATGAAGTGGCCACAAGGGAGGAGTATTAGGATAAGGAAGAACAAAGTGGGCTCCCTGGTTCCCTCTTCTTGGTCTACCTTGTTAACTGCGGGGGTAAAAAGCAGGAGCGGATGTGTCCTATGCTGGCTGTGGTTCCCTCTTTGGCTGATTTTCCTTTTGACCTTTTGGGGTCTGGGCTGTTACCAAGACTCCATTTGTACACCCCACCTTCATCTCTCCTGACTTCCCACTCAGTGTTTCCACAGCAGATTAATGACAGCTAATAATGTCTGATATATCTGGACATTGCCACATAATGAGTTGTGGTCCCACTGGGTCCCAGAAGTGTCACCACTAACAAATTCACCAGACCTGCATGTAATTAGCATGTAAAGGGAGTGATCGTACAGTAAATCTGTGGGGAAGATGGATAGCCCAGGAGAGGAGAAGGGAGGGGCACTCCCTCCACATCATGCTTCACTAAATATAGTTTGCTTGCAAGAACATTTTCCTGATAACAAACTATGGACAAGCCACCTTAACAGTAACATTTTTCCATCCATGGCTGATAGGCAAAATTTCATTATGTCACTGCTAATGTTTCTGTATTTCTGTAAAATGTCACCATATGCAAATCAAGAGAGGTTAGAATCCCTTACAGTTTTTCTTTAAAGATGCATGGTCCTCTCTTCCCAGTGTGCCTGCTGCTCAATTCTCTCCCTGAACTCAGTGAAGAGCCCCGCAGAAACTTTGCCTGCCCTTGCTGAAACTAAGTGATACTACCCAGAAAATACAAAGGAGATGCGTGACCCCAGACACAACTCAAAAGAGAAAAGGAACCCACCACCCACAGTGCACCTAGTGTAATTACCAACTGGGAGATGAATTTTACACGTAATACTGAAGATTTAAACCAACATGGTCATTTTAGAATTTGTCTCACACAATCAGAGCAAAGATGGGAATGGTTATCATTACATTAAGCAGGACATGAGAGCTTTGCCCTTGACTCTTCAAAATCAAACCGATACACAAGTCCACACTGGTGTATGGAAAGCTCAGTGAGAGAAAGATAGGCAGATGGATGAATGGAGGAGGGAGGGAGAGAAACCAACCAAACAAACAAACAAAAACAGAAAAAGAATATGTAAATAAGCCTTCAAGGAACATAATTCTGGAACTGAGGTGTCAGTCTCTTGTTTCACACCCTGCAATTCTCAGAGTATCTATAGTGATTGGGAAAGTCATTCCTCAGAGCCAGTGTTTGGGAAGACAGTCCCAGCTGCTCAGAACAATATAATAAGCAATCAGACTTGCACCCTGATAATTATTCTCACAGATGATCAATAAGGACCCTGAAGGCATAGCCTTCTTTGCCCTCAGTTCCCTTTACTCAGGCTCTGCCCACCCGCCCCGCCCCCCAGTGACACTGAAATCCACCCTCAGTGACCTCCTGAGCAGTCAATCTCAGAACTTCGTTCTGACTACACTGTTACATCAGTCACCACTTTGCCCTTCACACTCACTTTCTACCTGCAGATTTCCAAATGTTCATCTCTAAGTCAGAGCTTCTTCCTGAACCCAACAGCTATGCAACCAGTAGTATGCTTAGTCTTCCCAACCTTGACATGCCTACAGTTACACGTCCATGCCATTCACCACAGTCTCAACCTCTAATGTGTCGTCCTGTGTTGAGAGGTATGATGGCTTTACAAACCATCATTTGTCCAAAGCTGTTCTAGGTGCCATCCTCTCCCACCTTCAACTTTAGTCTGCCATTAAATTTTCCTTGTTGTCTTTAACATCTATCCTTTTCTGTAGACATCTGCTAACTTCTCTTCATTTTCTTCTGTATTATTGAGCACAGGCCACAATCCCCATACACAAACTTTAGCTTTACCAAGTTTCTTTGACCAGAATGACCTTGTTGAAATTGCAGGTGTAACTTCTTTCTGGAGTCTGAGCCCTCAGTGGCTCCTGCTTGCTTAAATAATCAGGTGCAAATTCTTAAACAATGTGTGTTTGGTACTAGGAGTGAAACCCAGGGCCTCACTCACATGGACTAGTCTCTTCTACCAAGTTAGACCTGCAACCCTCTATTTAGTTTCTATTTTAAGATAGGGTCTCATTAAATTTATAGGGCAGCCCTCAAATTCATTAGATCTCCCATGGGCCTAGAACTTGTGATCCTCTTGCCTCAGCCTCCTGAGTGGCTGGTATTATCATGTTGCATCACCAGGCCCAGATTTTAAGTGTGTTAGAACAGTGTGTGCACATCTTTGATCACCTCTCATGTTTTTATTTTTTCTTAGACAAACAGAAATGCCTTAGATAATGATATAGACTAAGTCCTTCTTACCTGTCCCCTTGATTCTCCTAGAATATAATGTACAGAAAACTTCCATAGTGAAGAGTTCCAGATAGAACATTGCATTTGATCACCTGCTAGTGAAGCTGAACACCCTCTTCAGACTCCTCTAAATCTTTTCTTTTTTTTCGGTGGAGGGGAGAGTGGGTTTTCGAGACAGGGTTTTTCTGTGTAGCTTTGTGCCTTTCTTGGAACTCGATGTGTAGACCAGGCTGGCCTTGAACTCACGAAGATCAGCCTGCCTCTGCCTCCAAAGTGCTGGGATTAAAGGCGTGCCCCACTGCCGCCACTACCACCACCACCCGGCTCCTCTAAATCTTAAGTATATTCTTGGGATAGAACCTCCCCACTTCCTGTGGTTCATAGTAATTTGTCCCTTAATTCCATAAGGTAATTAAGGGATATCCCAACACTTGCAAAAACAAAGATAACCAGTAGTACCTAGGTATAAATAATTCTTATACCAAGAAGAGCAGGAACAAATTATCACCAGGAAGTATATCTTCTTATATTAACTGGCCAGCAAGTGAAGTAAAAGAGAAGAAATCAGGGTGCTTATAAACACTTCAACAGCATGCCACTTGTAACATAACCTCCTCCTCGGCTCCGCCTGCTGAAGTTTCCAATGTCTGGTATTGCCAAGGTGGAAACCAGGTCTTTCCTTACGTTTTTTTGTTTGTTTGTTTGTTTTGTTTTGTTTTGTTTGTTTGTTTGTTTTTGGAAAACCCAAACCGTGGCAGTATACAATGAGCAAGCACTCCCATGGCTAAGGACACTTATAGGTAATGGTTATTGCATCTTTATCATCGCATATGAGGCCTTTCTTGAACTAGTTCCCATAAACCTCTCAGCTGTTCAAGGCAGGTTCCTTATCATGCTATGTAGGTAAGGTCATTCTAACTTTTATTTGTTAAGGGTCCTTGATAAAGGCACATAGCTAGAGAGTGACAGAAATGAATTAGCAACCAGGAGTGCCACTCATTCTAGTGTCTATGTTCTAGACCATTCTACCAGTGGTTTTCAGCTCCTCTGACACTGTATTTAATAACAGACATGTTCTCTGGCTATACCATTGGGGTAATATAAACTGTAAATGCTGATCTTTATATTCATAAATTAGTGTATGTCTCAACCCTCATTAGATAATTTTCTATTCCCAGTAGATGGCTATTAATACAGTGACCCACAACTAGTTGATGCACAGAGAATAAGAATCTGAGGAATACTCAACCCTACATATAACATCTGCACCATATTACTTCCTCAAAAGGCTCAGGGATCATTGCAGGAGAAGAGGCAGAAAGATGATAAGAACCAGAGATAGTGGATGACAACAGCAAAACTGTGTTTTCTGGGCATGAGAAGGTTGTTGCCCATGAAAACTCAGAGCAGCTGTGACAGCATGTGGAAGCCCTGGGTAAGATCAAGACTGAGAAAGTGCAAGCCTGCATGAGAGTGGGGGCCACAAGTCCCACACCTAGCTGAGAAGATATTGGCAATTGATGGCTGCAGGGAGAGAGGGACCTGCTTTTCTTCACAGATACTGTAGATGTATCCTGCTTGTTAAATAAGAAACACAGAGCCAGTTGCAGAGTTAAAAACCACGAGGTCAGAGCCAAAGCGGAAAACCTTACCCTTCACTGCTTCTGCGGTTCCTCCTCTCCGCAAGAGACCTACTTCTGTGCGTCCTGTCTATTTAAAGACTTTCTGTTCTCCTCCCTCATTGGTTGTAAACCCAGCCACATGACCTCCTCGTCACTGCCTGTTTGTACAGACCTCCAGGTCTTCTATGGTTGGTATTGAATTTAAAGGCGTGTGTCTACTATGCTGGCTATGTCCTTGAACACACAGAGATCCGCCTAGCTCTGCCTCCCAAGTGCTGGGATTAAGGGCGTGCCCCACTACTGCTCGGCTTCTGCTCTGGCTTGCTCTGACCTCAAGGCAACTTTATTGACATACAAATAAAATCACATTTCAATACAAATAAAATATCACTATAAGATACCCTGAGAGGCTGCCCATACTTTATTATATGGTCCCATACCCATGCATATTCAGGCAGCACTAAGTGGACTCAGCAGGTTAAAAAAAAAAAAGAAAAGAAAAGCACATGAAGACATGAAGTTAGTAGAGGTACAGTAGGGAAGTGGGTGTATAGAAGGAATCAGAAGGGAGGAATTAGGAGGGTGTGTCTGATAATTTACTCTTTAAAAAAATTAAAAATAGTGTAAACAAGGAATAGGCAATAATTTATAATACAATCATTTGTTTTTTATTCTGTAAATGCTCTGACACAAGTCTAGACAATCTAACTCAGAAGTCAGCTGTTTGCAGGCAAAACTTTCTGAATGCTTCTGCTCTCTGGTGTGGGATGGAAGGGCTCATCTAGTGCCTGTGTAGTGAGGATGTAATCCAGAAAAAAAGTAACTTTTAAAATCCTTACCAAACCTAGTAGTTTTCCAGGTTTAAAAAAATGTGGCCTTTTTTCTCAGTAGGTGACAGTTGTGCATCTAAAAAATAAAATGGAATTTAAAACGGAGCAAAAATGATAAAGACAAAAGGCTCTAAGGCCCCGCCACTGTCTGCAGAGCCAAAGACTGATGGCTCTTGGGACAGTCACTTCCTCAGAGGTGTGTCCTGAGGTAGGGTGTCTATGCCCAGGGGTCAGATCCATTCGTATGTACATCCAGACAGTGCTGTTTGGGCTCAGTGGGTTATCTAAAGAAAGAGAGGAGAGAGGGAGAGGAGAGAGGGTGGGGAAGAGTAAACAAAGAAGAAAATGAAGTTGGGAAGGGGGTTTGGGGAGTAGGGCGAGTTAGGGCTGGATATGATCAATACATTGAATCCAAGTGTGAAATTTATAAAAACTAAAATTAAAATATTTTTCAAATGTTTTGTTCATCAGATGTTACTGACATGAGGACGTGGGCTCAGATAAAGAGTTTCACAGGCATGAATTCTCACAGGGGTCTCAAGAGAAGACAGAGCCACATTTGGCATTAACAGCTGCATCTGCCATGTCCTGTTTCTGACCCTTTCATGTTCCCATCCCTTCATCTCCTTGGCAATAACTGACTGCTCAACGAGGGTTCTAAATGTCCTAAGAGCCAGGAGGTCTTAGGGTCACTCTCCTTTGTATTCTGAGAGCACATGTCCCTCTAGATAAACAGGATTCAGTGCTGACTTCAGCCTTATTTACCATTAACGAAACACAAACTTGTGTCACTCTAAGTAAGCAATGTTCATCCACTGTACAAAGGGAAGGAACAAGGGATTTCAGTTCACTGGAAACTTTCCACTGCAAAGCGAGTCCTCTCAAGGGAACCTGGCTCAGTGGATAAAATGTCATTCTGCAAGTGTGAGGGCTCGAATTGCATCCTCACAACCTATGTAAGGAAGTCAGGTATGGTGGTGTTACAAGGCAGAGATGGGACGATCCCTAGGACAAGCTGGCCAGCCAGCCTCAACTACTTTGGTAAGCTCTAGGCCAATGATAGACCCTGTGCTCAAACCACAGATTGGTAGATCCTGAGGAATGAACGACACTTGAGGTTATTTAGTCTCTGGCTTCCACTAGTGCATCCACATGTATGCCTGTATAATCTCTTTCTCTCTGTCACACACATGCATGCACACCGTAGATCTCATTCAGAGACCATCTGGACCTACAAACTCCCTAGAAGAGACTTGCTAACGTGTGATCATGCCCTCCCTCCTCTGCACACCCTGGCTCTGGAGTCACCATCTTGTTTTCTATTTTGTGAAATAACTTTTTAGGGTCTACATATAAGTGAGAACAAATAGAATATGCTTTTCTCTAACTGACTTATTTCATGTAACATAATGAGCTCCAATTCTATCCAGGTTATGGAAAAGGACAGAATCGTATTCTTTTTTTTTTAATAGCTGGATACTAGCCTATTGTATATGCCGCATGTTCTTCTCTCTCAGTGGGAAGGTGCTTAGGTTGATTCAGCATCTCAGCTTCGATGCATAGGGCTGCAGTGAGGGTGCAGACCTCCTCAGCATGCCAACTTCAGTGTCTTTAGATAGACAAGGAGTACTAGCTTTCTGGGTTGCATTACAGTTCTAGTCTAGATGTTGAGGAATCGACACAGTTTTCACCATAATTATATTTGTTTTAACTCCCAGAAACAATGTGTGATAGTCTTTACCTTTCATCATCTTCAGCATGTGTATTAGGTGTTTTATTTTTCTTTTTATGACTGCTCTAAGGTGTGATGATATTTTGTTATGGATTTGATGACTATTCCTGAATATTGGTGATGCTGACGTTTTCTGACATAGTTGTTGGCCATTTGTATGTCTCTTTTAGAAATCTTTTGTGTTTGCTAATCACATGTTCCTTATCAAACAAGTCAACTGTACACATTTTTCCCTTTGTATAGAATCTGTCTTCATTCCATCCATTAATTCCCTTTTTTTTTTTTTTAACAGAAGCATTTCAGCTCGAGGTCATCCCATTTGTCCACTTTGCTTTTGATGTGGAGGTTATATTGAAGAAGCTATACTCTTTCTCTAGACTATGCCAACTCAATTAAATTCAATAATCATCAGTTGTATGTGAATTATGAATTTATTTCACCAAAGATAAACAGAAAAAAGGAGATTTTTCCAGTGATGAATCTCAAAACTGATAATGGTAAAGATACTGGTTAGCCAGACACAAACTCACAATTGCCTGATGGTCACCTCTGAGGAGTCAGGTAAGCAATTTCATATCCTAAGATTAATAAGCTTATAATTGGGAGCCAAAAAACATAACATTGTTCCAGTTTTAGAGCTTTGAAAATTATTGCTATAAGGATTTTAGAAACACAGCAAAAAATCTATTAAGAAATACTGACATCATTCAGAATCCAAATTATATGTAATTGATGATGAGAAACACACATGCATAAGAAAAAGCAAAGTGCAAACAATGGGTGAGGATATATATTTCCACAGCATTATGGAAAATCCAGTCTTTTGAACATCTACTGTGTCTTCTCTGTTCATGCTTTCAAATTGGCATTCAATTCAGAGGAAGGTTTAAAAACTGGTATTTTTTTACTTTTCAGGCCTAGAAAGCAATTTAAAAAATCATTATTTATCCCACAGAATACAGTGAAATAGAACTAGGGTAGAAATCACACTTTTACACCAAAATCTGTACTAAAAAAAAGCTAGACGGGTTTTGTAGTAGAAGTTATCCTGTGTCCAGCCAGCTCCTGCAGCCACTCAGACCCAATTAAACACACAGAGACTTATATTACTTATAAGCTGTATGGCCATGGCAGGCTTCTTGCTATCTAGATCTTACATCTTAAATTAAACCATTTTTATTCATCTATAAGTTGCCATGTGTCTTGTGGCTTACTGGTACTTTACATCTTACTTCTCATGGTGGTGGCAGCTGGCAGTGTCTCCTGACTCAGCCTTCCACTTCCCAGAATTCTCCTCTCTCTTTGTCCCACCTATACCTCTTGCCTGGCTACTGGTCAATCAGCACTTTATTAACCAATCAGAGCAATACATTCACAGCATATAGATATCCACAGCACTTCCTCTTTTCTTTTTTTTTTTTCCAAAAGGAAGGGTTTAACTTTAACATGTAAAATTACATATAACAAAACAATTATCAAGCAAGAATTATGGTTACAATATCTAGTCTATTTATATTTGGCAAAATTAAAGAAAATATTCTATCTATCCTATATTTGTGAGTCTACAGTTTCATATCTAACTTATCTTTTATCATAACTAAGAAAATTATAACTATCTAGTCGTTAACTACATCGAAGACCTTAGAAGGATATTACCTGAGAAATGCGGGAGCAGAAAGGGACAGCTGGCAGCCTGGACAGTCATCGAAATTCCTTGTGAAGTTGGGGCATCTGTCTTCAGCCCACAGGGCTAGAGTCTCTCAGTCACTTCACTTCTTTGTGCCTGTAGA
This sequence comes from Onychomys torridus, assembly GCF_903995425.1. Lineage (NCBI taxonomy): Eukaryota > Metazoa > Chordata > Mammalia > Rodentia > Cricetidae > Onychomys > Onychomys torridus. Next base: position 113,034,751 of record NC_050447.1, read on the forward strand.
ATGTCTGGCAGTTTCCTCTGTGAAGCAGGAACCTGAAGGACCATTTCACCAGGCAAAGTTCAGTGGTCACCTTCCTATGGGTCCTGCATGTCCAGTCAATCAAGCAGCCCAGGCAAGAACAGTTTCTTGCCCAAATGGCTACTTTTGCCAAGAAGAAGATAAATTCCATATAGAATGTCTCCATTAACTCTTGGTAAAAAGTGGAATTGAAAGACGGAAACGAGGAAAGTAATGTGGCCTAAGCACTTGGGATATGTGTAGGAAAATACCGTAGGGCCAGCTGTTGCTTGCTGTGTGGACCATGATGGTGGCCTCACAGGAACCATACAGTTGTTCCTGTTTTATTCCATGACTTCCCCGTGCTTAGACAGTTATTGCCAATTTCTTCCAAATTGCAGAAATTCTCTCTGTTATCAAACAAAGATCCTTTAACAAATCCTTTTAGGCTCAAGAGAAAAATTCATGGGAAAATTATGCGTTAAAAAGTGCAACTTGCCTTCTACAGACATCGTGACTCTCTGATTATCAGATCTCACAGAATATGAGCAAGAAGCAAATTCTTTGGAAAAAACTTGGGGATGGCTATGCCATCACATGGCCCTTAAAATATAAATGCACACAAAGAGGGTCTTTCTTCTGGCAAAAGCCACGCATAAGAAATCGATGGATGAAAATTTAGTTGGAATGTGACCTCACTGTGAAGACATCTTCCTTTTTATCTCCAGTTTATGATTTTTGCAAACAAAATGCACCGTTTCACAACAGGAAGCCACCGAGGATAACAAGGAACAGGAAATATGTTCAAATGAATTAAACTTGTTTCATGTGCTTTGACTTGCTCATTTTTGTTTTTTCCTCTTGAAATACACAGTCTTTGTTTATAGCTGCTGCATAGAAAGGGGAAAAATAAGTGCCTAGTGCACATGAGAGATCCATCATATAATTACCTGGAGGAAATTAAAATGATACATATTATAGTAAGGCAAATGGAATGTTGAACAATTATTCAGGAAATTGGATTGGCCAAGGTACAGGGAATCATTGCTCAGACATTCCAGTCTTCAAGATTTGCTACCCCCAGAGATGTGAAAAACTCCCGTGCCTGTTGAACCCCCATGGGAGGTCCCTGCAGTTCTGCTCACTTCCTCATGTTCTTGCTCTGCATAAAGGAACTGGAGTGGCAGGAAACATGCATCACCAAAGCACCACGGGAGGGTATCAGTGTTTCCACTAATAAGAATAAATGGAACCTGGGCATCCATAAACAAAGCATGAAAGGCTTTTAATTTTTTCTCCATTTTTAAAATCAACTGTAAGTTATTAGGGCATTTTCTTGGGATTAATCACTAGCTCCTTTGACTCCAACAAAGTTTATCTGGTCATTTTTCACAAAACATTTCTCCTCCTGGCAGTCACTGGTGAACAGACTCAATGTGAATGAACACTTGCTCTTTCAGGGTCCTGCTACAAAGACACAAATCTTACCACAGAATTAGAAAACAAAAAGAAAATTAAAACAAAACAGGGAAGGAACTTACCACCCAATTGGATGGAGTTGAATATAATATATACCAATTAGAAGTTAAATACAATTATCCACATAAACTCTCTCTTAAGAAACGTGCAGAGTTTAGAAGTAAATACAATTCCAACATTTTATGAAGAGGTTTGTAGCTGCCACAAACCCAAGGCCTTCTGCTTTACTAGTTGGTAGATGACATCCAGGGAAATGAAGGGGCCATGCCAATTTTTCTTGGCTATCTACTCACTGGTAGACATTAGATATCAACTAGAAAAAATGCATATGAATTTTTGACTCACCAAAATACAGGTTCACTGAAAGAATAATGTTAATTCCAAATACAATTAAGTGTGGATTTTAATGAGGATATTCCAAACTTGGTGAAATGACATTAGGCATTTGGATTAAAGGCTGATATTTCTAAATGATAATTGCACTGGTTAGTTTTTCTACTTAGAAACATTTAGACTAGGGAAACTACTGGTGTATTTTACATAATTTTTCATGTGTATTTACTGGAGGTTAAAGAATGCATATTGATATTCTTTCTCTGGTAGGCTAGTGGAATAAACATTTTGGGTGTTGGGAATATCTAAGATAAACTAGTATAAAGTAATTCATTTTGGAAGCTGTGATTTTCCTCAAAAACTATAAAATTTCTGTTGTTTTGAGCTTTTTCCTTCTGGATGAAAGCATTTGGATTAAAACACAAGTTTGTACAAGATGTCAGACATTAAGGGTAGTAGGTAAAAGAGGTGAGGTCACATGCTGGTTACTTTCTATAAACTGTTTCTAGAACTAGCATTTTTAAAAGAAGGTATTTTTAATGTGTATGTGTGACTGTGTGTATGTGTGTATGTGCACCATGAGTGTGCTGAAGGCCTTCTGAGACCAGAAGACGGCATCTTTAACTTCTGGAACTGAAGTTACAGATGGTTGTGAGCCACCCAGTGGGTTGTCTAGGACTTCTGAAAGAGTAGCAAGTGCCCTTAACTGCTGAACCATCTCTTTAGCCCCTTAAGGGTTTATATATTCATTTTATATGTACATGTGTATGTGCTTGAGTGTATGTATATGTGCTACATATGTACAGGTATCCATGGGGTCCAGAAGAGGGCATCCTCAGATCCCTTTGAGCTAGAGTTATAAGCAGTTATGAGTGACCTGATGTAGGTGCTGGGAACTAAGGTCAGGTCTTCTGCAAGAGCAGCAAACAATCTAAACAATCTCTAGCCCCTAAAGCTAACACTGTCAAAAAGGTGTTCTATTTATTTTTCCATTGTCCAGGATTAGTATATTCAGGTGAAGAAAACTGATATACTCTTGTGGCTTCAGGGAGAGGGTTGCAAAGAAGGAAGTGTATTTTCTAGCAAAACCCAATGATCTGGTAGATCATGTGCTACTTGAGCAGGCTGCCTTGATTTCAGTTATTGGTTGAAAAAAAAAAAACCAAATAATTGAAACTAACACTAAAAGTGGCTGACAGTGGTAGCTTGGACTTGTTCTTAAGTTTTTCTAACATTCCCTTACATAATTTAAAGTATTCACATCCCCATATTTCTGGGAAAAAAAAGAATTTAAAGCCTTGTCCCACAGTATCAAATCCAGTAAAGGGTGGATAGCCCTGGAACACAAACTGGCTGATCTTTTTTCCCTGAAATCTCACTAACCCAAGCCCCTTCTCAGGCCTTCAGCAAGATAATAGCATAGGACATAGATTTCTATTAACTCTCTTCAACCTGTAGAAGAAAGGAAGAACTGAATTGCAATTGCAAAGAAAGATAAGAGCTGTCTGACTTTTTGCTTTTGAAGAAAAGTGCAAGTTGTCGATTGGCAAGATTGTACAAGACGAAAATAATAAACTCAATGGTCATGCAAGCTGAGGAGAAAGGAGCAACTGCTCCATCTATGGATAAAGCGTTGACCAGCTTCTCTGCTGCAGCTTCTTTTTTCTTTTTTTTTTTTTCTTTTTTTTTCCCCTTTTGGTCAAAGGACCCATCTCTATCTAACTTCCAAACTTCCAATAAAACATGATTTGTGTCTTCTTCACAAATCTAGGACAGTTCCTAGCCTCAGCTGGTTGCCATGTTTTTGTTTGTTTGTTTGTTTTTATTTCAAGACAGGGTTTCTCTGTGTAGCTTTGCACTTTTCCTGGAACTCACTTTGTAGCCCAGGCTGGCCTCGAACTCACAGAGATCCCCATGCCTCTGCCTCCCAAGTGCTGGGATTATAGGCAGGCGCCACCACCGCCCAGCCTGTTCATTTTGTTTTGTGCTTTTGTTGTTTGTTAGTTTTGGACTACTGTAATAAAATACAACTGGCAGGATGGCCATGAACTGGAATAGATGACCTGTACCTAAAACAGCCTGGCACAGCAGAGACAAAGGCTTTGAAGACTTTACTGTTTGATGAAGGCACATTTCTTGGTCTAGAGAGGGCAACTTTTGCTGAGACAGAAGAGTCAGAGTGGTCATCTGTAGATACTAGCTCAGTTTGTAGGTCTGGACTACACCCTTGTGTCCCATTTGCCTCCCCAGTGACTTCAGCTTCTAATTCTACCAAACAGAAATTTGGGACAAGGACAATGTACAAACATTTCAACTGTATCATTTTAATTGTCCATGTCATTTATTTATTTATTTTGTTGCTTTGGCATACTTGCTAGTATGCCCTGGATCTATCTAGGATTTTTCACCTGAATGTTCAAACACCCTTCCTGAATATTTACTGGCTCACATGTACAGCAAGTTACCTCCCTAAAATATAGGTCTTTCTATGACCTGAAGATTCGTTCTTTATCCAGAGTAGTGTTGAACAAGAGAGAGACTGCCTAAGATCAAGAGGAAAACTTGTTAACCCAGATGGCTAGGCCTGGACATCAGAGTTCCTAAGTCAATAGGTCTGAGGGGAGACCTAAGACCTTATGAATGGTGCCAATGGTCCCAACACCATCCCTGGAGAATCATTCACTGAGAAAAATTCAGCCTAATCCTTAACTTTATTTTACATTTCAAGCTTTGGCCATCACTGAGTCAACTTATGATTAACATAATAGAATCTAGAGGTATACATTCCATTTGTGTGATAGCAGAGGAGAGGCAGTTCTATCAAACAAATTAATATTATAATGTCTTTCATTTAGAGAGCCTCAGAGGCAGGTGTCTAGCTCTGAGCCCTTAATCCTCCTAGCTCCTAATCCTGCATTGTGGTAGAATATTTTAAGGTGTGCTACTTTTGTTCGTGTTGTGTTACTGTGCCTGTGTAAACACCTGTTAGTCTAATAAAAAACTGGCCAATAGCAAGGCAGGAGAAATAATAGGTGGGGCTGGCAGGCAGAGAGTATATATAGAAGGAGAAAATTGGGGAGAGATCTAAGATCTAGCAGCCAGAGGAGGAGGATGACTCCAGGGGCCAAGAGTAAGAGTAAGATTTATAGAAGTCAGAGAATGGGAAAAGCCCTGAGGCGAAAAGTGGATGGGATAAATTAAGATAAGGAAAGCTGGCTGGAAACTAAACCAAGCTAAGGCCAGACATTCAAAATTGACAATAAGCCTCCATGTGTGATTTATTTGGGGGCTGGGTGGTGGGCCCCCCAAAAAAGCAAAAACAACAATATATTGGTGTTCCAATGTGAGCCCTTATTTCCAAAAAGGGCTTAAGAAAGCTGAGATAAAAAAAAAAAAAAAGGAATGCACCATTTCTGCCAGTCACTGAGCCTTGAGCAGCTAGTACGTTAAGTAGGCACAAAAAAATCTAAGTAAAAATACTTGCCACAGCCAAACACTGGCATTCTAGAGCTTTTGGAAGGTTGAATACAGTTTCTGGTCAGACAAACCTCCAAACAACTATAAGTTTCATGCTTGACTTTCAAGAACTGAGAAGTGGGCAGAGCCAGCCAAGAGAGCCACTGAGAGAATCCAGGAGTACCCGAGCAGTTTAAAAGTTTGCTCATTTGGCCAAAAAAGACTAGAGATATGCAATAAAGGAGGTCCAGATGAAAAAAAACTCTAAACAGGTTACATTGTGTTTAATGTGAGTAGGCTTAAAAAAGAAAGAAAATGGGTATGGATAGTCATAGAAATAAATAAATTGTTCAAAAATGGTCTTTAAAGAGAGAGTAAAAGTAATATAAAAGAAAAAACCATTTAAGATGAGAAATACACAGATCCTGTATGTTATTGTGTTAGTTTTGAATTTTTTGTTGAAAAGCAAAGAACATCTGCAAAGAGACCTGGAATTGAAAGAGGGACTGTTGAAATAAACCAGCCTTTATACTTTAGGAATTCCTTAACTTTTAAAAAGTCAAAAAATACATTTGTCAAATGGAAATCTAAAATGCTTTGCAGTTTTGTTCCCACAGGAAATGAGAGGCTGTAGATTCCTTCAGGATTAATATGGACCAGGTTTGATCAGGCGAGACCTCCTGACACTTGACAGGTGATATCTTTCAGCAAAGGTTACTACTGGTCTTCCCAGGACTTGGTCATTATCTAAAATTTTCTCTCTGGGACCCTAGAGATCCTTTCTTCACAGACTGCAGGAAGAAGTATGGAGAAAACTATACCCACATCTCCCAGAATTGGGGGACGTGGGTGGTCTTTGGTTATTTGATAGGTTATGGACATTTGTTATCATTTAGAAGAATACATAATTTTGATACAAATTTAAAGTTGTTTTTGTTACACTGTGTATATGTTTCTACCCTTATTTAAAGGACTTTTGTATCTTGATAAAAAAATTAAGGTTATTTTTGTTACAACACATTGTATGTATTTTTTTTGTTTGAAATATTGTGCCTATATAGTTCATTTGGAAATGTAGGGTAAATTTCTAGTTTTTGAAAGCTTTTATTATGTACTATAAAGGATAATTATGAAACATAGGTTAGTGGTTAGTCATTTATAGCACTCAAAATGTTATGTATGACATTTGTTATACATATATGTTATGTAATGATACGTTAGGTATGCTTTTCAGATCATATAGAGACATATTTTAGATAGAAAGGTGGTCTTCAAACCTTTCAAAGACCTACAGAATATGACATTTAATATGTTTTGTTAACTTAGGGTGTTTCATGACAATGAGACACATCTGCTCCTGGTAGCACAACTTTACTTCAGAGAAGATGATGGGCATTGAAGAAACTCGTTATATAAGTTTGCTTTCATTGTGGCAAGATTAGCCACTGGGCAAAGAAACTGTTCTTGCCTTTGACTGCTGACAATGTGCTGTGCAGACTGGACATGCAAGACACACAGGGAAAAGAAAAACTGTTGAACTTTGCCAACACAAGGCAGGACAGTCCAAAATTCCTGCTTCATAGAAAAGTCTGCCTGATATTCTAGGCCTGTTGGCTGAAGATGGACACCCCAATGTTGCAGAGGAACTTTGGGTGACTGTGCAGGCAGCCAAATGTCTCTGTTGTTAGATAATATTACATCCTTCTGGGTCGTTGATGGAGTTGAAGACTAAATAGTTATAGATGCAGTTTTTCTTAGTTATGATAGATAGTAAATTAGGTATAAAACGAGATTCACTAAGATAGGATAGATAAGGCATTATTTTCTGTGAATATGATAACCACAAATGGACTGAATATTGTAAATTAATTCCTACTTGATAACTTGTTTTGTTGTATGTAGTTATACTATGTTAAAGTTAGAACCTTTATGTTTATTTAGACAAAAAAGGGGAAAATGTAGTAGAATATTTTAAGTTGTGTTACTTTTGATTATGTTTAATTCTATGAAGCTGTGTTATTGTGCCTTTGTAAAACACCTGTTGGTCTAATAAAAAAATAAACTCAGGGGGAGATTAAGATATAGCAGCCAGAAGAGGAGGACAAGTCCAGGCACCAGCCACTCAACTACACAGCAAACCACAGAGTAAGAGTAAGATTTACAACAACAACAACAACAACAACAACAACAACAACAACAAAGGAGCCGGGCAGGGGTGGTGCATGCTTTTAATCCCAGCACTTGTGAGGCAGAGGCAGGCAGATCTCTGTGAGTTCGAGGCCATTCTGGTCTACAGAGTGAGACCTAGGACAGGCACCAAAGCTACACAGAGAAATCTTGTCTCGGGGGAAAAAAAAAAAAAAAAAGATTTACAGAAGTTAGAGAATGAAAAAAGCTCAGAGGCAAAAGGTAGATGGGATAAATTAAGATAAGGAAAGCTCACTAGAATCTAAGCCAAGCTAAGGCCTGACATTCATAACTAATAATATGCCTCAGTGTGTGATTTATTTGGGAGCTGGGTGGTGGGCCACCCAAAAAGCAAAAACAACAGCACTGTATGACCTTGAACACATGTGGCCCCAGTTTTGCCTGAAGTTTTCTCATTTGTCCTCGAGAGATGGGGATCTGCCTACTCAGACATGGAGTATAGCACCTTTGTGTACATGGAGAGCTTCTCTCTAGGTTCCACCAAGCCCCTGCGGTCCCACAACCCACGTATAAAATAATCACACAGACACTTATATTATTTAAACTGCTTGGCCATTAGCTCAGGCCCACCATTGTCTAGCTCTTACTCTTATATTTAGCCCATTTCTGTTAGTCTATACTTTGCCACATGGCTTGGGGCTTACCGGTATCTTTACATGTTGCTTCTCATGGCATCGGCTGGAAGTGTCTCCTCCCAGCTTTCCTGTTCCCCGCCTTCTCCTCTTCCTTGTCCCACCTATACTTCCTGCCTGGCCACTGGCCAATCAGAACTTTCTTTACACAGAGCAATCTCCACAGAACCTTTGCAGGCATTCAGTTTGTGTTAGCTACTAGTGTTCACATATAAGTTGTCCTTCAGATGCCAAGTCTGGAACCATTTGCCTTCATAACACTTAGTTGTAACTTGTCCCATAATTCTGCATGGTAGCTATTTTGTGTACAGTTCAATGGAGGAACCATGTGATAGCTAATTTTAGTTGTCAATTTAACATAATCTAGAAACCTGTGGGAAGAGATTCTCAGTAGAGGCAGGAGCAATTTCCTAAAGCAGAATTGCCTGTGGGCATTTCTGTAGGGGATTGTCTTGATGTATCAATGTGGAAAGACTAAGTCCACTGTGGACAGTTTGAGTCTTGTTCTATGTCAGAGTGAGGCCAGTGAGCTGAGCGGTAAACTGACCAGAAGTCATTGTCTGCCTGCTCATGACTGCAGATGGGGCCATTTGCTGCCCTGATTCCTTCACAATAATAGGCTGTGGTCTGGAATTATAAGCCATACAAATTGTTACTCCCTTCAAGCTCCCTTTGTCAGGATATTTTATCACATCCACTGGAAAGGAAACTAAGATAGAAATCTTACAGAAAATTAAACGGTATCCAATTTATTTAGTTTTCCAGATGTCTTCTTTTCATTTCATCATGTTGTCTTTATTTAATCTGTGATCACACCATCCCCTTACTTCTTTAGTCCTCATAACTCTGTACATGGAAAAATAGTCAACGGGACCCCCTGGCCTTTCTCCTTTGATTCTGGGGTCCAAGCCCAGGACTTGGATTAGCTAGACAAGAATGTTGACACTGAGCTATGTCCAACCTCAAGACTATCCTACTGACATTCCTTGATTTAGAGGAATGCTTGGCTTATCCAGTGCTGTGTCCTGCCATCTGTACACTACAACCTGCCTTCATTAAGCCTTTGTGGTCTTTCTGGCAGATGCTTTCCTGGAAACCTCAGATTATCCATAGTGACCAAGTCAAGATACTGTTTATTGTCAATTTTCAAATGTCTCAAGAATTTGAACACTAAATAAGCATTAAAATAAATTAATGTCCAATTTTGCAAAGTGTTACCATTCACCATTTAGATTTTGATAAGTTGAGATAAAATTACTATTACAATAAAAATGTCTAAATTGTGCTAAATAATTTATCCTGGGCCTGCCAAAGGTTATTCAGTCAATTCTGATTATGCCATTGTGCCGATGATGGTTAAAATTCCTCAACTCAATTTAAGTGTATGGGAAGGTAAAATGAAATAAAAGTGAGATAAGTTCCAACAAAAGTAGTCTCTGCTTCTTTTGATGTTTAAAATTAATATTATGTAAAAGTCAAATTTATTGTCCGTAGTTCTTTGAGTCTGTTATCACTATGTCTTTCCTGTGTTATTGGGATCCTGAAAATCACTTGTCTTCCGTCTCTCCAATCATGACAACTCCTCTAAATGGATACCCTTTCCATCCCTTTAAAGTAGCAACACATGGTTATTTCATATTCACTGATTTAGATGTATACTTTTAAAATAAAATTTGAGGACATTTTTAAATTTTTGAAATTATTTTCCCAAGGAGTTACTTCATGTTACACTTCTCTAATAAAAATCTTAAAATCCTAAAAAAAAAAAAAAAATCTATCTCTGATTTTCTATCTTAAATTCTACTTTGAGCTTTTGGAGGGACCCAAATTTCTTTATCAGGAAATGTATTTCTGGTTTTTGGGATGCACAAGATGCATTTCACCAAGATTTTTGTCTTCCTTAAGTTTTCAATTACTTACCAAGGATGCATTTCTTAGCTACCATCTCTATCTCCTTCTCAACCAGCTACTTGGAAGACACAGTCAATGGAACCCACACATGGAACTTTTGTATTCTGCAAAGAATAATATATAGTATCTTGTATAGCAATTAGGTAGAACAAATATACTACAATTTGTAATTATCATAGCTATTACCATTATTTTTAATGAATCCATTCTTGAATTAAGGTTCTGTTTGGTTTATTCACAGTATTGTTAAGACTGTTATAAAAAATGAGCAAGGCTCTCAGCCATTAATAATAAAAGCTGAATGACTAAACAGACCTCCATTTTTTTTATTTGCATTAATGAGTTCATCCCCAAATATATATGCAATAATATATAAAATTAAGTTATAAATGTAGGGATGTGCTCCAAGTCACCATGAAAATCTGCATGCAAATGCATAATAATCACAAATCTACAATATTACAATATTAAAAAATACCCACAATTAAATTATCATGTGGAAATAATCATAATGTTATTGGAAACTCAATTATTGTAGCAAGCCTTGTCAGGGAATTAGCAGAGTATGGCAAAGACAAGTCAGACCTGAATTCATCAAATATATATTATCACAATATTACATGTTCACTTCGATTCCATGCAAAGACAAACATCCTCTCTCACTAGTATCTGCTCGATGCATTTGTATTATTCATGAACAACTCTGTGATGTATTATACATACAAAACTGATTGTACGCTTCTTGCCGCAGGCTCTGATGCAGAGACACAGAATTAATTTTATTATATACACATGCATGATAATTGGGAAGGAATCGGTCAAATACCAAACCGCTCCTGTGCTCCATTATTCCACTTTCCAAAAAAGAAAGAAGCAGGAAGAAGGTCTAAGATCAAAAGCCATTTCTCTTCATGGCCGTGAAATTCTTTGTCACCTAGTATAGGAAGTTCTAGGGTGTTAATGAATCTCAAAATGGGAAGAATGGTCCAAACACTGCTCTCGATTAAAGCAGGCACATGTTTTCAGTTTTCTCATTCACTCAAAACTTTGATTCAAGAGATACCATAGTCGGGAGTGTTTGGGAACCTCTGTTCCCTTCACCTTGTGTTTGGCACCTATGGTAGAGTGGGCTGACTGAACTATTCTGATAGCCACTATAACTAGGCATGGTTAAATCTAACAACTTGTAAGGGGAAGGCTGCCAAGTCCTCTGTGTCATGGCTTCTACCCTCCTGTTTCATCACTTCCGCCCCCATGACTCAGAAGCCTTTTCATCTTTCTGTTCCCATGCCTTGCAGAGTGCTTTCCACATAGGAGAAAATAAACACTTGTTTTGTGAGTTTAAAACATGACTCTGGCCTTGGATTCTGTCACAGTCATCTGTGACATTGATTTTCAAGTTGGTCTATAACAGCACTGTCCAATAGAAACAAAATACAAACCACAAAATTTCCTGGAGCCTAAGCTAAAACATAGAGCAGAGAGAAGAAACAGACTCAATTAATTTTAATAATGTTCCGTTTAACCCAATGTATCTACATGTTCACACCTTCAAACCAGTTTATATGAAAAAATGTAAATGAGGTAATTTAGTGTTTACTTAACCTTCAATGTTTGTTATTTTTTATTTACATGCCCATCTTATTTAGAGAAAGCCCCATCTAAGGACCCACTGTGCATGTGGCCTATAGCTGGGTGTGCAGAAGACCCCCTGTTAATCCATTCAGACACATTAGTCAGTGCACAACCCAGATGAGTGTATCAGTAATTATCTTTCCTCTTCAGCTGAATGTCTCTGTATCTCTGATTCAGAAGCCATCCCTTCCACCAGTAATCAGAACAGAGAAAGATCACTTAAAGCAAATTTGAAAAGATGGCAAGAGGTGTTATTTTTTGCTCTTCTAGAAGTTTGAATAGAGTTACTTCTGGCTCACATAATCTTTACACAGTCTGAATTAAAATGTCCATAGAAGAAAGTGAAGCATGAAGGAAATTAAATATGATCTGACAGGTTCAGGACTCAATCACACCTCTACCTAGTGCATCACATCTAAACTCCCAAATCCTAATTCATCAAATAATGTAACACTATCTCTTAGGCCAATGAGGAGAGTTAAATTAGATGCATTATGTTTAGCACAGTGCCTGATTTGTATTAGACATTCAATGAAAATTTTCCTAAAGATTTACTTTATTTTTAAGTGTGTGTGTGTGGTGTGTGTGTGTGTGTGTGTGTGTGTGTGTGTGTGTGTATCCCATGTGTGTATGTGTGTAATAGAAGCTAGAAGAGCATTGAATCCCCTGGAGCTGGAATTACAGACAGTTGTGAACTGCTCAATGTGGAAGCAACCAGGGTGTGTTTTCTGTCTCTCCACACAAAGCCACACCTAGAGGATAGGAGAGATTGACCGAATTAGGAAATCTGGCTTTTAAATCTATGACTATGAAGGGTTTCTTGGAAATGCTGACAGGGATATTCAAATGCCAAGGGTTTATGCAAAATATCTTTAAATAGTGTGCAAAAATTAGGCTCATGTATAACTTTTCTCATCTCCTCCCACATGAACTCCTAAAGAAACGAGAGAATCCTTTCCTTTCAATACTTGGCTCTTGTATTACATTCAAAAGATGGAGCAACTGACAAATACACATCCAAGAGAAGAAGAAAGGACACAGCTGAACTTCATTTACATTGTGCTGCAAATCATATGTAGCAGTGTAGAGGCATACCCAGGCATGCACTCTATGGGCTTCCTGGTGGATCATCTGCAGCCTTCACAACTGGTTCTGAAGCTCTACTGACAGGAAGAACCTTTCCAACAAGTAACAACTTGATCATGGCAGGGGAATGGCTGTGGAGAAGGTACAAGGGGTTCTTAGATCCCTGGATTTATCTGCACCTTGGGCTTCTTCTCTATCATTGTAACAGTCTTTCCCAAAACTTTGGTAAGAAGACCTCAGGATCCCTTTTTAAAGTTTTCTCTTACTTTTGGTTTTATAAACTAGTGGCATTTGGACACTCTCATGGTTTTCCCATTGAAGATGTTAAGTCTCTCTTCTAAACGTTTGGATTTTAGGAAGTTCGTTTCAGGTCAGCCTTGAGCAGTTTGAGGTTCCTTATTAGTCTTAGACACTTAGCTATTCATTGGAGAGGGCACACCTCAAGGTGCCAAGCACAGGTTCTTATCTGAGAAGGTGACATTGATGATGTATTTGCCTGCACTTAAATGATAGTGGCATATTTGCTTGTACAGGAAAGCCATCTGTAAACACGGTTTCTAGGATAAAGCTACAATTTGTAGGATAAAGCTGCGTTTTGCGGAATGGAGCTTGCTATCCAGAGATAAGTTAGTAGGGATGTTTGATATATGTGCTGTGGAATGTTGTTCTGCATGCTGTGAATATGTGTTGCTCTGATGAGTTGATAAAGAAAACACTGATTGGCCAGTAGCCAGGCAGGAAGTATAGGTGGGACAAGTAGACATAGAGAATTCTGGGAAAAGGAAGAGCAGAGTCAGGAGTCACCAGCAGGACACAGAGGAAGCAAGATGACAATACAGAACTGAGAAAAGGTACCAAGCCATGTGGCTAAACAAAAATAAGAATTATGGATTAATTTTAGATGTAAGAGCTAGTCAACAATAAGCCTGAGCTAATGGCCATACAGTTTGTAATTAATATAAGCCTCTGTGTGTTTATTTGGGTCTGAGCAGCTGCAGACTAGGTGGGACACAGGAAAACTTCCAACTACATATATGTGCTGTTTTCTTACATGAAATCACCTGTTCTTTGTCTGACAGATGTTTTATTATTATTACTGTTGTTGTTGTAGCTGTTGTTTATTTAGTTCTTATTATCTTTTCTACACACCCTATTGGTAGAGCACCCCTTAACTGAAAGGCTTAAGACCTGAAGTAGTTCATATTAGTGTTTTAGTTTTCCAGATGTTGAGGTATTTGCATATTCCTAGTGAGATATTTGAGAGTGTAAAACTAAACATGAGTTTATTGATGCTTCATCTTCATATATATCTTAACGACATAGCCTTTGAATAATTTATAATCTTTTAAATAAGCTCTCACAGGGGAGGAATTTTCTTTTTAGTATCAGGTCAGTGCTTAAGAAGTTTCTGATTGGCTGGGTGGTGGTGGTGCACTCCAAGAAGTGTGGAAGCAGAGGCAGGCAGATTTCTGTGAGTTTGAGGCCAGCCTACTCCACAAAGTGAGTTCCAGGACAGCTAGAGCTATTATACAGAGAAACACTGTCTCAAAACAAAAAGTACTTTCTGATCTTGGAGCATGGTATCTTTCATATTTTGGATTAAGAATACTCAGCCTGTGTACAATACTTTGGATTTGAAACATATACAACTATTCATATGTACATTTATAATAGGTGACTGTAATATCTATGTTATATATAAGAGCCTAACAGTAATTTGTCACAAAACTCATAGTAATAAAAAAGAAATCTACAGTGTTGGCAAGGATTTTCTCTTCGTTTCTAGTCTAACCAGTATTACTTACAAGAAATCAAATGTGAACCACAACCATGGCTCAAAAATATAGTTTGAAGTTTCTGATAATTACAGTATAAAAAAAAGTAAATAAATGACAATAATCCAGGTAAGATTAATTTAACAGCTTCTTATATTTAAGGGGATATATCTAAAATATTATTACAAGATTTGAGTAAAATAATGGAGTCCTTTTTCTCTAGTTTTTTCTCTTTGTAGTCCATGTCCCCATTACACTCTTCCTAGGCACTCACCATTGCAGGTCAGCACATGGCTGGCGAGGAGCTTTCATATCTCAGTGAGTTCAATGATTTGCCATCTCTAGGCTTCAGTAGCCCAAATCACAGGAAAACCAAAAACCAGGCTAGTCATTTCAGATTGACATTTGAGCAAAGGAAATATCTTTATACTTGAGCATGAGAACTATTACTTTACTAATACTGGGTGATCCCTGGGTCACTTTGAGCCATTTCTCATGCTTTGCATTAAGGGTTCTTTGAGATACAATATGAAATCAGTAATAATTAAAATGATATGCTGTACTATTAACATTCTCAAATCTTTAAAGAAATGTGATCTATGCCTGCAGTCCTGCCCATGCTGTCTAATTAAACAGCATATGGTGGTAAATGGCTATTATAAGCAGTTTTCTGTTCACACTTAGAGAAGTGTAGCTTATAGTGTCAGGGATGCTAAACACAGAGAGCAGCTTAAAATATAAATCAAGGCCACATAAACAAGACTGGTTTTGAGAGAATGGCTTCATTCCTTGTTGCTAATAGGGGATTGTGTAACAACTTGGGATCCTGTTGGACAACAGGTCAAATGTGGGTACATGGGAGTCAAACATCCATCCATGCTTTGAGGGCTGAGGATGCAGGATGGTGCATGAGGATACTGCCTCATCTCTGTTCTTTATCCTTTAAGTCAGCATTCTTGAGGGACCAGGCAACAGTACCCAAAGAGGAATCCAGGCTCCACTCCACCTAGCAATTTTTAATCTGCTGTGATCAGCTCCTGAGCCAAGGGATTTGGGTGTGTAAACACAAAGACGTGGCTCCATCCTCTCTCCCTCATTTCTCCCTCCCCTCTTTGTCCTTCACTCCTACAAATCAGAACCTAGCTACTTGCTTTCTGCACTGGTTTTCCAAGTCATTCCAGAGGAAGTGGCAACCTCTTCTCTCAATTTCATAGCCATTCTAGATGACCCAGAACAGAACTTAAGCTAGCTTTCCATAGACCTAGGAAGTTAGCTGAAGAGTCCTGACTTTTTAAAACATTCTCCATTTCTCCATGCCAATCAGTGTGTAATGACCTTCATGTTGTCAACCAAATTTGAATTTTGATGTGGCAAATAACATAAAGTTTCTGATTGATATTTCACAATGCTGCTTGTGCCCCTCATGGGCATGTGGGCTGCCTGGGTGCAGTCATCATCAGACTGACAGCATCAGGACAAGGTATACCAGTTATCTGCAGCCTACGTAAAAATCAGGGGTCTAGGCGGAAGTTCTAATGAAAATGCTCCATTTTGTCATTTCTATAAAGTTAAAAGAAGAAATCTAGACCAACCATTGTAAATCAGGAACCCTCTGTTTCTGCATGGAATAAATGTAAGGAAATAGGCTACAGAAGTTAAGTCATCCATTGAGCCCAGAGCTGAATCTTATATACCTGGGAGGTTGAAGCATCATCAAGGGTTCACTGGAATGTAGCATGAGTTCAAAGACAGCCTAGGCAACTCAGAAAGACTCTGCCTCAGAAGAAAAAGTGGAAAAAAGGCCAGAGAACATAGCTAAATAGTTGAGTGCTTGTACAGCATATAGAAATCCTAAGATCCAATCCCTACTACCAAATACACACATACATGCAAAAAACTCAGCTGTCTTGTGTTGTGACTTGCTTTTTTGACTATAATTAGAGGTGAAAGAAAACTACATTTTCCTAGATCAGGCATTAACAGGCACTGAGAATAAAAGTCTTGCTGTCTGTAGAAGCAACTATGGAGCAAGGATGTAATTGCTGAGAATAAAATGCAAGGATTCACTCAGAATAATGATCCCTTCAGGCATCTAGGTATCTAGAAATTCAGTTTTGAAAGTATTTGCTTTGGCTTATCTAAGTTGGTATTATCCTTCTTGCTTTTCAATCTATCACACTTACCTATAGTCTCTTTTCTCTGAATAGTGTGGAAAATAAAGCATGCCATCGCTAGAACATAACTCAGCAGAAACACTTTGCTCCTTGGGTGTGTTCAAATGCATGGTCCAGACTTTTAAGTGCCTCAACTTGCTTAAAGGAAAGATGAACTGGTCACCAAACAGGTGTCCTATAGAAGGAAGATGAATCACAGGGATTAAGTGTAGCAGTCACATTTTGGAGGTTTACTCAGGGTGATCCTTTTGGACCAAAGTGGGGCAAACTGGAACTGCTCAAACGATCTGAGATGTCAGAGTGCTTACATCTGAATAATGGAGGATGATCACATGTAGAAATGACAGTGAGCAGTGTTTTCCCCAGAACAGAGGTGCTCCCCGCCAGCTACTTTGTAGAGCCCAGCAATGAGAAACGCTAGGGTTCTACTTCAGCTTTAGTCAGCCAGCTGTAGGTGGAAGCTGCTGTTTAAACTAAGACTCATGACTCCAATAAGGAGCTTATGATGCTCTCACTCACTTGTAAATGAAAAGAGTGGAACACAGAGAAGCAGAGAGGGAAACAGTGGTTGCCAGGCACTACAGTTGTGAGAATTGGACAGATGATCAAATGCACAACGGTTTATGGGGATTTATAGTCACACAATGTAGTGATTATAGCTAATAATAAAATTAAAAAGAGAAAATAGTGATGAAGAGATGGCTTGGCATTTTGGAGTGCATACTGCTTATGCAGAGATTCTGAGTTTGATTCCTAGCACCAACTTTGGGTAGCTGATAATCGCCTAGAACTTTAGGTCTGATGCGCTCTTCTGGCCTCTATAAGTACCTGCACTCATGTGTTCAATACACATACAGACACATACACACAAATAAAAATAACTCTGTTTTTAAAGCGGTTTAAAAAAAAAGTTTGAATTTAAGTGTTCCATTCCCAAAAGAATGTTAAGTGAGAGTATGAATATGTTAAGTATGTCAGTAAGTTTGATTTTGTTATCCCACAGTGAATGAACATACACAACACATGATATCAGTAAGCAGCATGTTTTAAATCATAAACACATATAAATTTCTGTCAATTAAAAATAAAAGCCTTAAGTTTCAAAAGGGATAGAATAAGAAGAAGAAAAAATAGTATTTAGAGTGAAAGAGTGAAGGAATGTTAGGCAATCCAGTTGCTATTAGGGACTCCTCCACATACGATGTTCATGGGACAAATCAGTTTACTCAGTTTTACCAGACTCGCAAAACTGTTACACCATACAAAATATTTATATATATATATGGAATTAATCAACATCTATATATTTAGGTGACAGGCTCATAGCTTCTGTCTTTTTTTTTGGCATCAGACACTCTGTTTTCATCTAATATATTTGTATTTGGTAAAATTAAAGAAAATATTCTATCTATCCAATATTTGTGAGTCTAAGGTTTTATAGCTAATTTATCTTTCATCATAACCAGGGAAAATTATAATTATAAATATTAGTCTTCAACTACATCAAAGACCCCAGAAGGGTATAACATTACCTAAGTAAACAGGAAGTACATTGCAAGCAGCTTCTCTAAAATCTAGAATGACAGAGACAGCTGGCCTGGACAGTCACCCAAGATTCCTCTGCAATATTGGGGCATCCATCTTTGGCCTACAGGTCTAGTATATCTGACAGACTCATTGGTGAAGCAGGATTTTCTAAAGAGCTTTCATACCTTGTCTTGGCAAGGATTGGCAGTCCTTTCTTTTGTATCCTGCTTGTCCATTTTGGACAGCATACTGTCAGCAGTCAAGGCAAGAGCATTTTCTTGCACAGTAGCTAATTTTTGCCAGAAAAAAGTAAACTCCATAAAGAGTTTCTTCAATGCCCATCATCTTCTCAGAAGTATATCAGTACTGTCAGAAGCAGAAATGTCTCATTGTCATAAAATATCTTAAATGCCATATTTTGTAGATCTCTGAAGTGTTTGAAGATGTCCTGTATATCTAAGATGTATCTCTGCTTGACTTTGAAAATATAACTAATATGACTACAAGTTCTATTGTAATGACTAACTACTAACCTGCATTTCTTTATTACCCTAAATAGTTGGTAATAACTTTCAAGGAGTAGAAAATTGTATTATACTGTTAAATGAACTGCATAGGTACAATACCTTGAACAAGACTAGAAATCTATGTACAGTATTTTCTAACAAAATCATTCTCAATTTTGTGTCAATATACATAATTTGTATACAATATATAAAAATACAATCCAACATAAAATATTTAAAACTAGTAGTTGTTTTCTAAAAGTAGATTCAATAATCTGCTTTATTATCTTATTATATCAATATTCTCTCTTTTTTCTTTTCAGAGTGGATTCAATAATCTACTCTTTATCTATCATTTCTAAATCTTTTTTAAAGAGATGTAACACAAATCTTAAATGGTCTTACTAATAAAAAATCTGGAGCCAGATATTGGGGTGAAAGCTGAAAGATCAGAGGAATGGAAAAAGCCAGCCACAGGTTCTTACCATTAGGAAATCCTCAGCCCAAGAGAGCTACTTCCTGTGTACTCATGCCTTATACACCCTTTTGTGCCCTGCTATCTTACTTCCTTTCTCTGCCCAGCTACATCACTTCCTCTTTCTGCTCAGCTCTATCATTTCCTGTTTGTCTGTGCAGACCTCCAGACTAGTGCTGGGATTAAAGGCATGTGCCACCATGCCTGGCTCTGTTCCCAATGAGACCTTGAACTCACAAAAATCCAGATGAATCTCTGCCTCCTGAGTGCTAGGATTAAAGGTGTGTGTGCCTGACCTCTATGCTTTAATATAGTGGCTGGCTTTGTCCTCTAATCCTCAGGCAAGCTTTATTTGTTAGAGCACAAATAAAATATCACCACAAACAGGCACAAAACCAAAAGCATACAGACTGAAATTGGTAAAACAGAAATTTTATTTTCCAATGTATTTATTATTTTCATTGCTGGTGCCATTCACTGACCTAGTAGTGGAAAGAGTGCACCTCTTCCATCCATCAGGCATACAACACATTCTGAGGACACTGATTCCACCCACTCTAAATTCTTACAAATGTTAATAGTTGGTCTGGTATAAGAAATGGATCTCTAAACATTGGCTAAACCCACTTGGATACATACTTCAAATCATGACTAAATGTTGTGTATTTTTCTCAACAAAAGTCTAAAATCATCCTGCTATCCCATAGTCCTCACCAGCAGCCTTAATAAACACAGATAGTTGGGAAATGATGTAGAAGAGTGAACATGGACTTAATGTGTAGATGTTTGCTACATAATGGGGAATCCTGGAATAACTTACTTTCATAAGTGCACTGCTCCCTGGGAGAACAGTGGAGTGGTCTAATGCATTGTCTCACCAAAATCCACCCAATGTCACTATTGTCTAAGGAATCATCCATCCACATGTATATTGAAGAAGAAGATACCGTTTTAAGTAGCTGGAATACAAAATCAATCTAATGAAATAGCTGGCGCTTGCTTATACCAAACTGGAATCTGAGCATCTTGTCAGTTCAGAACAGAATTCAGCTAACTAGACAATTTATGAATATAAAAGACAAACACTGAAATGGGAAGTGAATCGATGGAATGTTGGGTGTAGTTAGAGTTTTCCTGCCTGGCCCAGTCAGGACAAATCTCTCTTACCCGCCAGTCCCACAGTCGCTCAGACCCAACCAAGAAAGCACACAGAAACTTACATTGTTTATAAACTGTATGGCTGTGGCAGGCTTCTTGTTATCTACTTTTTCTATCTTAAATTAACCCATTTCTGCTTATCTATACTTTGCCACATGGCTTGTGGCTTACCGGTGTCTTTACATGTTGCTTCTCATGGCGGCGGCTGGCGGTGTCTCTCCCCAGCCTCTACTTCCCAGAATTCTCTTCTCTCTTGTCCCGCCTATTCTTCCTGCCTGGCCACTGGTCAATCAGAACTTTATTTACACAGAGCGATATCCACAGCACTTCCCCTTTTCTTTTTTTTTTTAAGGAAGGTTTTAACTTTTACATAGTGCAATTATATACAACAAAACAATTATCAAGCAAGAATTATAGTTACAATATTAAAGAAGATATATTATCTATCTTATATTTGTGAGTCTAAGGTTTTATATCTAACTTATCTTTTATCATAACTGAGGAAATTATAACTATCTAGTCTTCAACCACATCAAAGACCTCAGAAGGATATAATATTACCTGAGAACCAGGAGAAGGATGCAAGCAACTTTCAGGAGTCTTGCAGGGTAGACAGAGACAGCTGGCAGCCTGAACAGTCACCTAATGTTCCTTTGTAAAGTTGGGGCATTTGTCTTTAGCCCACAGGGCTAGAGTCTCTTGGTCACTTCTCTCAGTGTCCTGTAGAATGTCTGGTCCTCTGTGAAGCAGGAACCTGAAGGACCATTTTGAAAGCAAAGTTCAGTGGTCACCTTTCTATGGGTCTTGCATATCCAGGTGATCGAGCAGTCCAGGCAAGAACAGTTTCTTGCCCAAATGGCTATTTTTGCCAAGGTGAAGATAAACTCCATATGAAGTGTCTTCAATGCCCATCCTCCTCTCTGAAGTAAAACGGTGCTGCCAGGAGCAGACATGTCTCACTGTCCAGAAAGTCTAAATTTTAAAAATATTTTAAATGCCATTTTCTGTAGGTCTTTGAAGTATTTGAAGATTACCTATCTATCTGAAATATCTCTATGTATATGTAGAAGACTTAAGTAACATGGCTATGAGTATGAATATCATAGATGACTAATTATTAATCTATTTTTAATTATCCATTACAATTTAAAATGAGCTATACAAACATAATATCTTAAACACAATTAGAAATATACACACAGTATAACAAAATTAACTTTAAGTTTGTATCAATAGACTAAAATCTACACCAATGTAAAACATTTTAAACAAGTTGTTGCTCTTTAGAAGTAAGTTCCTTAATCTACCCTTTCATCCTATTATATCTGTATCATATCCCCTTTTCTTCTTTAGAAAGAGATCTCATTTATAATCAAACTGCTTTAAAGAAAAATTTTGGTTTTTCTCTGTCCCACACCAGAGGGCTCTTGTGATTTGGGACATAAGAATCTCTTAACCTTTTCTTTTAGCAATATGCCTGGGTTTAGAGAAGGAATGAGCCAATTCCATCTCCAAAGCCAGCTTGATAATTTTGGGAATGTGGGCGTAGTTTTTCTTACTACTTCCTGCTGGAGGGGGGCGCTGTATCTTATGGGGACACAAAGAAAATTTTAGGATTATGGAGTAGTCCATTAGGGTGAATCTCTGAGCCAGTTGCCTTGAAAGCATTCTGGATGTCAGATCATCTGGGCCATGGTGTCATCGGAGACCTTTCAGGTGGTCTTGGCTGATCAAACCTGATGTATCTTAATCTGGAACAAATCCACAGCCTCTGGCTTTCTGTGGAAACAAAAGCAGAGACTCTTTTCCAAAGCAACATATCCTTATATCCAAATTTTGTAGTCAAGGTACCTTTAACATTTACATATTTGTTTAACTCAACAGCTTTTATGATCAAATCTTTTTCTGTAGTTAAAAATTCCAAAGACAACATAAACCAGATTCTCTGTGTAATATCCATCTTTGTAAGACTGAAACGCTGCTGTGGCTGCTGGCTCCGCCCACCTCAGTTTCCCAACATGGTGGCGGTACAGTTTACTGCCAGCTCTGGGTCTGGAGCCATGTGTACCATCAACTATCAGAAGCAGTTCTACCAAAGCAGTGCATAGCCCAGAACCCCCCCCCACTTTTTTTTTTAACTCGCAAAGGCTAAATCCACCATGTAGCAGAGCAAAGTGTTGCTTGTAGACTCCTCATTCCCGCCACACTGCAGGTCAGACGCACAAGCCAAAAACCTGCCATAGTAGCTCAAACCGGCAGGCTGCCACTAACTTGAGGGAGACAACTAGGAAGCTGTGTTTAGCTCTATCTTAGAATCTTTTTTCTCAGGTTTTAGGTGGAAACTCTTGCCAACACGTTGGGTGCCATTTGTAGTTAGAGTTTTCCTGCCTGGCCCAGTCAGGACAAATCTCTCTTACCTGCCAGTCCCACAGTCGCTCAGACCCAACCAAGAAAGCACACAGAAACTTACATTGTTTACAAAATGTATGGCTATGGCAGGCTTCTTGTTATCTACTTTTTCTATCTTAAATTAACCCATTTCTGTTTATCTATACTTTGCCACATGGCTTGTGGCTTACCAGTGTCTTTACATGTTGCTTCTCATGGCGGCGGCTGGCGGTGTCTCTCTCCAACCTTCTACTTCCCAGAATTCTCTTCTCTCTTGTCCCGCCTATTCTTCCTGCCTGGCCACTGGCCAATCAGAACTTTATTTACACAGAGCGATATCCACAGCAGTTGGGGAACAAACAGATCAGAGCATTATTGTGATTGACAGAACGTTTTCACGTCTAACATGAAGCCTAGCCTTCATCAAACTCAGAGACGTAACGAAAACAACAGAAATCCTGATGCGATGTCAAGATCGCCTTCACAGTCACAGAGCATTACTGTTCTGCACACGCTGCATTTCATTGCCTTCATAGTACAAAATCACGTTATTTCTGAGATAAAGTCATAACCTTAGACAACACATATCCATGAAAGAATCATCAGAAAGCAAGGCACTTTGCGGGAGAATTATTTTAACTGGGCACAGTAATTATTTTTCTAACTGGTCTATACCTCTACTGCTTCTGACACTTACCTAGAAATTTAAATTTAAAAAACCCAAGATTTTAAAATACTGAATAATTAGACAGAAGACCATGGAGACAAACTGGCCTCCCAGGTCCAGGATGGTGACTTTTGTGATCATGTTTCCATCCTGGAGACCTAACAGGAAGACTTCTCACCATCATAAAGCACCTAATAGTCACTGCAGTCTGCACCTGCCTTATTGGTGTTTTCATATGATGAGCAGATCACTGAGATTTTTCATTTCTGTATCATTTTAATATTTTCCTTTTCCTCTTCAGGTCTCCAATTGAGTCATGCAAAAAAGTTAGAACAGAAAAATCATGAAGTAATTTGACAAGGAGTACTTTCAGTAAGACTTAACAGTGAGTACTCTCATAAAGCCAGGTGTATTGATGCAGTCAGTCTCTAGATTCTTCCAGCCACTTATGAAGTGAATATTCTCATCAGCCTCATGGTACCATATAAGTACAAATGCTTCTTCAAATGCCATGGAACATGCAGATTACAATCTTACAGAATGATCCTTTCACAGGGAGCTTATTTTTCTCCATCCATGGATGAAGTTTCTAGTGTTTTTGTTTTCTTTTGATTATAGATGACTGATAAAATCAGGCTCTGCTAAGATTTTACCTACTTTGCCTCTATATAATGATTAAAACTCAGTTGTAATAGTTTAAATTTTCCTGTGCTTTTGTAGCCTAGGCCCATGTAGTAAGAGGGCAATTAGCTACTTCTTCCTGTCCTATATGTCTTCCTCCCCACACCACCAAATGTGTGCCATATATATATATATATATGAGAGAGAAAGAGAGAGACAGAGAGACAGACAGAGAGAGAGAGAGAGAGGAGTAGACCTACTGGTGAGATCAGATCTCAGATTGTGTTGGTCCTTATGCAACCTGGAAGGAATTTCATGGATCTCTCTGAGTGCCTTTCTTCCTACATTGGTGAGGATTCCACTCTCCCAGTTGTCTTTATGAACAAATTGTATATCATCTTCCCCAGCACAGAGAAACTACACACTGGACCTTTCTTCTTGTCTTAGACGCTATCTGTCTCTTTTTCCTTTAAGACTGACTTTGAAATGCTATACTCAATGAGAAAACACCCATAGTGTTCCTAAAAGCCTACATTAGAGAATTCTTCTTTGTCCTCATATTTTCCACAGAGGCATGACATTCAGGCTTGTTTAGTCTACTGTCTCGTTCCTTCAAGAGACCTCTCTCCAGTGAGATCTAAGATAACTCCAGACTAGTTATCCTATGCCAATAGTCATGTTTGAGAGAAGGATCAATACTCAAGGGATGCAAGATGCAATCCAAAAAATTATTTCCAACCTCTTTCCTATGACAGAGATAAATAATCAGAAAATCATACAAAGCTTGTTTTCTCCACAACTTTTGCTTTGTTATACATCCTTTTTTACTAGACTCTCCAATACCATTGTTCCCTTTCAGCCTGTGTTATTGTTTAAACATCATGAAAAAGTTATGCAAAGTTAAGAAGTTTTATAAGTCACAGTACATTTTCTAGCTTTTGTCTGACAACTAGAACTGTGGTTTTCAAACATAATTCACTCATTTGAAAGCATCATTGTTTGGCCCCTGTTATTTTCTTCTCAAAAATAATAGAGTAACATGTTATATCTTTAAAACTTTGAAAACAAACTAGTTCATACCACTAGCAAATTAGTGTCAAAATCTTTGAGAGCTAGGATTCATAAAATGAAGATCTGTAGACTTTGGAGGCTTAAGATGAATCACTAGCTTTTGTCATGCTCCTTAGGATGAAGGTGCCACTGGTGAGCTAACTGTCATCACAAATGTGAATTCTCTTTGCAAATATTTTTTATAAAATTTTGCATTTGCTTCTATAAGACACCTGCACAACACACAAAGACCAGCTCTACTAGGTTTCTAACCTTGTGGGGCAATATAAACATACTTGGTTAATGCTGCATTTACACCACATCATGTTTGCTAGTCTGAGACTGGAGGAGTTTTCAGTGCTCAGGGCTATGTGCACATATAATGTGTGCATGTGGGAGCCTTGGTGCACACACCTCTTTGTTACATAAAAAAGCAACAGAAATACTGGCCATTTGTGACAATTTTAAAATGCACAACATAACCAAATTACTGTGGTCTCTTGCAATCCCAAAGAGGTGAGTTCCAGGACACTGCACATAAGGCAGTCCATGATGTTAATGAAATGATGTGCTTTATATGAACTGATTCAGTGTTTATGCAGTACCTACTGGCATGTGTTTTATACTTGGTGTCTTCACTAGATTCCTTATAATATGTGATACATTGGAGGCTGTGTCAATAGTTGTTAAATAGTAGTAGGCTATAAATTAATAAAGTTGTTATACACTATTGTTTAGGGAATATTAACAATAAAAATTGGCACACGTTCAATAGAAATCCACATTTGGTTTTAATCTAAAATGAACAAACCACAGATATGGAATGCTGACTGTGAACAAAAGAAGAAAAACTAAGTTAAGTTGGGAAGATCAAGTTTTAGATGCCTTCTTGCCTTCAAGTACAACTAATGGTAGATAGGAACATAAGCTAAGAGGAACAATAGGGGCATAGCCAAGATGGAGGAGAAAAGGACAGATCTGGGTAAGAAAGACAAAGGAGAAAAGGGGAGAAGTGAAGAGATGCGTGACGAAGACAGTGACAGTTGAGGGCTTGTTCCTTGAAAGAAGATGGAGGCTAAGGCTGGCAGAATGGCTTAGTCATTAAGCCTTAATAGGTAAAGACATGTGCTACCAAGCCTGATGACTTGAGTTTGAAGCCCAGAACAGACTCCTGCAAATTGTCTTTTAACATCTACATATATGCAATTATGATCTATTATTATCATTTAATGTGTATGGATGTCCTATCTGTATGTACGTCTATGTAGCACACACATTTCCAGTGTCCTTGGAGTCCAACAGAGGATACCACATCCATTGGAAATGGAGTTTCAGAAGATTGTGACCTGCCAGGTGAGTGCTAGGAACCGAAACTAGATACTCTACAAGAGCAGCCAGTGTTCTTAACTGTTAAGCCACATCTCCAGCCCTGAAGTCAGCTTTTCTGCCTGGGTCTAAGAAAACTGCCCTCTTAGCTTGGTAATTGGGTATATGACATCCTGGTTGTCTCTGTGACTGAGAGAATGTGATTCTGTAACTTGGCCTGGTTCCAGATCATAAAGGTAGGTAAAATAGGAAAATCACTGAGTAGGAGGAGGTGACATGAGGTATACAAGCAAAGATGACACTCACTGGTCACACTAGCAAAGAACAGGAGAAAGAAAAGATGAGTTACTGTAATAATGTATTAGTGCAATAAAAGTATTGATTAAATTAATGTTGTAGCTAAATCTTAGAACAATATTGATATCTAAAATAAAATATACATAAGTGATTCAAGAGCAAGTAGACATAATAATGACATAGACCAAAGTTTTAAAAAGTCATGAAAATTACTAACAGAAGAGGTATACTTTATACAAATAACTCTTCTAATATTTTTGAATTTATTAATTTATTGTTAACACGAAGATTTATGTATCATTGCTGTTCTATTAAATATGAAAAAAATTAAATACAATGGTGAAGTACCAAGACCAAATCAAACAGCATGAGGCTTAGTCTGGCTCTGAATGACATAGGATATTGGAAAAAAAACTTTCAGAAAGTAGGTGAGATTCACATTAACCTTACAAAGAAAAGCAGTAGTCTTTGAACTATAGAATAGTGCTGATCTAAAATGAAAGCAAAAAGAGACAAAAAGACAAAAATAATGGAAAATGAAGTCAAAATAAAACACGTCATTTTTAAGCCCCAGTTATATTAAAAATGAAATCAGAAATAAAAATACTGCTAAAACAAAACAAAAATCATCCCCCCCCCCCACACACACACAACACAAAACATGGAGTTCATTTTGTGTTGGCTAACTACTTCTGGGCGTGAGGCCTGCCCTGGATTGTGGTTGATATGCTCCACTGGGGAGAATGGATTTCCCCTTTGCCATCAGGTATCAATTGCAAATAGCTTGTTGATAAGGATGGGACTATACAAAATTGTAGAATGTTCAGTATTTTAAAATCATGAGTGACATTTAGAAATAGTTTGTGCTACTACAGATTAATGTGCAAAATAGAAGTTTGTTAAGATATTTTCATATGCATAGACATATGTGCATCTATATACATATAATGCAGCATGATTGTTTTAACCCCTTTGACTCTCATTCATCACCTCTACTCTTTCTGCTTCTCTCTTTACTCTCCTTTAATATATAGATTCCTCTTTTTTTCTCCCTTTTTATTTATTATATTTGTGTTTTAATTTTACATATCAGCCATGGGTTCCCCTGTCCTCCCCCCTCCCGACTCCACCCCCACCTTTCCCCCAGCCCATCCCCTCCATTCCCATCTCCTCCAGGGCCAAGACTCCCCTGGGGATTCATTTAAACCTGGTGGATTCAGTACAGGCAGGTCCTATCACCTCCTTCCAGGCCTAGCAAAGTGTCCCTGTGTAAGCCCAAGGTTCCAAACAGCCAGCTCATGCACTAAGGACAGGTCCCGGTCCCACTGCCTGGGTGCCTCCTAAACAGTTGAAGCTATTCAATTGTCTCACTTATCCAGAGGGCCTGCTCCAGCTGGGGAATCCACAGCCTTTGGTTCATAATTCATGTGCTTCCATTCGTTTGGCTATTTGTCCCTATGCTTTTTCCAATCTTGGTCTCAACAATTCACACTCTTACAGTCCCTCCTCTTTTTCAAGAACTGGACTCCTGTAGCTCCACCTGGGGCCTGGCAGAGGATCTCTGTATCCACTTCCATCAGTTATTGGATGAGAGTTCCAGCACAACTGTTAGGGTGTTTGGCCATCTGATCACCAGACTAGGTCAGATCAGGCAACTCTCGACCATTGCAGGCAGTCTACAGATCAAAAACACAGAAGACAGCTTATACTGGAGAGGATGTGGAGCAAGGGGAACTGTCCTCCACTGCAGGTGGGAATGCAAGCTTGTACAGCCACTTTGGAAATCAATATGGCGCTTCCTTAGAAAATTGGGAATCCATTTCCCCCAAGACCCAGCTGTAGCACTCTTGGGCATATACCCAAGGAATACTCAATCATACCACAAGGGCATTTGCTCAGCTATGTTCATATCAGCATTGTTTGTAAGAGCCAGAACCTGGAAACAACCTAGTTGCCCTTCAACTGAAGAATGGATAAAGAAAATGTGGTACATATACACAATGGAGTACTACTCAGCATAGAAAAACAATGACATCATGAGGTTTGCAGGCAAATGGATGGATCTAGAAAAAAATCATCTTGAGTGATGTAACCCAGACTCAGAAGGATGAATATGGTATGTACTCACTCATAGTAGGATACTAGCTGTAGAACAAAGATGACTAGTCTGCTACACAACTCCAGGGAGGCTACCTAGAAAACAGGATCCTAGGAAAGACACAGGGATCCCCTAATGACAGAGAAATGGATGAGATCTACATGAACAACCTGGAAGACAGTGGGAGTAATGAAGGGCAAGTTTTGAGGGAAAGAGAGCTTAGGGGAGCAGGAGATCCCAGCTGGATCAAGAACAGAAAGGGAGAACAAAGAAATAACAGACCATGATAAATGATGACCACATGAGAACAGGAATAGGCAGAGTGCTGGAGAGGTCCTCAGAAATCCACAATGATACATCCTCTGTAGATTCCTCTTTTTTTTCACAACTTTTTTCTGTTGGTTCATAATATAAGAGAAAGAGAAAAAAATTGATGGGTCTAAGTATGGCTTATATTGCTTAACATGATAATCTCTAATATTTCCCATTATCCTATAAATTACATAATTTCATCCTTTAAATTTTTTATACTTTTGCATTTACTTAGTGTGTGTGTGTCTGTGTGTGTGTGTGTGTG
This sequence comes from Onychomys torridus, assembly GCF_903995425.1. Classification (NCBI taxonomy): domain Eukaryota; kingdom Metazoa; phylum Chordata; class Mammalia; order Rodentia; family Cricetidae; genus Onychomys; species Onychomys torridus. The sequence continues at coordinate 113,064,127 of NC_050447.1, forward strand.
TGTGTGTGCGCGCGCGCGCATGAATGTGTGTACCCATACATGTACCTGTGTGCCACTGTACATGTGTAGAAACCAGAGGACTTGGGAGACTGCCTATGATCCAGTAGATGGTCCTACACCCATGCACACACTGACAGCACTAAGTGAGCTCAGTGGGTTTACAAAAAAATGAAAATCACATGAAATTTGGAAAGGAATAGTGTGTGTGTGTGTGTGTGTGTGTGTGTGAGAGAGAGAGAGAGAATAAGTGAGAAACTGGAGGTAATGAATGGAAGTAGATCATTATATGGATGATTAATTTTATCCATTTATTTGTTTATTTTTTTGTGGAGCTGAGGATCAAACCCAGGGCCTTTTGCTTGCTAGGCAAGCACTCTACTACTGAGCTAAATCCCCAACTCCAACTTTTTTTTTTTTTAAGATTTATTTATTGTGTATACATTGTACTGCCTGCATGCCAAAAGAGGGTGCCAGATCTCATTACAGATGGTTGTGAGCCTCCATGTAGGTGCTGGGAATTGAACTCTGGACCTCTGTAAGAACAGCCAGTGCTCTTAACCTCTGAGCCATCTCTCTAGCCACCCCAAACTTTTTTAAATGACAAAATAATAAAGAAAAGAAGGTAAGAAACCCAAGAAACACGTTTTTTTGTTTGTTTGGTTTTTTGTCTATTTGTATTTATGTTGTCCTAGTAAGCTCATCTTCTCTGCTGTCATCTTGAGCCTAGCTGCTGCTGATCCTCCTTTGCTCCCAACATTCCTTGCTAGCATTAGAACCCATATACTTGGCCCTTCCATTGTGGCCTGAAGACCAGTGGCTGCACAGGTCTTCATCAGCAGACTGCACTACTAGGGCATCCTGCCTTGGGAACTGAGCAGCTTCCAGGTTCTTGGTCTCCCTAGGGTGAAGACAGCAAACTACTCAGCCTAGTCGTGATAACCAATGTCATTCCATATGCTATGCTGCTCTGGAGGTCCTTGACCAATATCATACCTTGTTCACATCTTTGTTTGGTTTATTCTTAGGTTATTTTATTGGGGTGGGGCATTATTGTGAATGGGATTGACTTTTCTGATTTCTTTCTCATCAAACTTGTTGTTGATTTACGTAATTAATATTTGTGTATTGACCTTGTACCTAACAGCATTGCTAGAAGTGTTTGTCACATTGTGAGTCTTTTGGTTAACCATTTAGAGTCCTTTATATATATGATTGTGTCATCCACAGACATACTTGAATCTTCTTTTCCTATTTGTATCCTTTTCATTTCTTCCTTTCACCTACTGCTTTAGCTGAGATTCCAAACAGTGTAGTGAATAAGAGTAGTGATATTGGACAACCTTGTATAATTCCTGATTTTGGAAGAAATGTTTTCCACTTCTCTACATTCAGAATAAGGTAGAATATAGGTTTGCCATGTATAGACTTTATATGAGACATGGTTTTTCTTACATTATTAGTTTTTTTTCATGGCTTTTAACATGAAAGAATGTTGAATTTTGCCCAAGGCTTTACTTCATCAATTTTATGATTTCCCCATCCCTTGATTCTGTTTATACAATATATTCCTTCTATTACTTTATGTGTTCTGAACAATCCTTGCATTCCTGAAAGGAATCCAACTTGATCACAGCATGTGATCCTTTTAATGTGTCATTGAGTTCAGTTTGCAAGTTTATTTAGGAGTTTTCCATCTTTGCTCCCAGTTTTATTGTTTAATAAATACATAATGCCTTAGAGCAAATGTTCATGAAAAACTAAACATCCCTATATGAATATGATGTTGTAGGTAAATAGTCAAACACATGGCACAGATAAAATAGATTAATAATCTAAAGCAACCAAGGAGACAGACATTCTATTCTCTACTATGGAATTGGGGACAGTTGGAATTGACATTGTCCTTTTTATCAGAAACTAGAGAAACCATGAATTAAACCATAAACAATAATATCTTTAAAACTGAATAAACAAATAAAATTAAACTCTTGTTTGTTTTAAAATCAGACAGATTGGAATTTGTAGGTTGAAAAACTTGATACCTCAATGCATTTATTTAGAGGCTAGAATTTACAGGCTGACTCTAAGGACTGGAAGACTATTAGAATACAATGGAATTCTACCCCAATGGCAAGTGATAGAAAGCCTGGGGTCATGTTTACCCTGGGCTCATGGGTTAACGTATTTGTGTTCAATTTAAATGTGTGTGTCTTGATCAGAATTTTCACATTTTTCCTCTTGCTGTTGTCAGGGACTTTATAAATGCTGACAATTTTATTTTAAGTCTAGTGCTGTTAGGGTCATTGTATGAACTCCCCTGCCTTGTACCATTATTGGTTGTTACCTGAGTATTTTCACCATCATTTATAAGATTTAAAAAATGACATAATCTTAGCAAATAAAAGTGTTTTCTATTGTAGGAACACTTAATATGAGAGGTAAGTTTTAAACAAAACTTTAATTGTATACCTGTAAGTGTTGACCATAGGTGCAGAGCTGAAGGGCTCATGTAGAGGGCTTATTCACTCAGCTTAATGAAAACCAACTCCAGCTCACCATTAGCTTTCCTTTCAGCCAAGCCCCTGGCAATCAGAATATGACATCAGTAGATCACTCCAATAAGTGAACTGTATGGCATTTTTCTGTCTGAAGCTGGCTTATTTCAGTAGCCAGCATTTTTATCAATTCATCTGTCATTGCACTCTTAAGTAGTTTCTACACTGTTGTGATTGTGAACGTTGCTGCAGTGAACATAGAGTATTGATAATTTTTGGAGCCATGATTCTGCAACTTAATTTAATTTCTAATACATGGGTTGTAACTTAGCCAGTTCACTCTTTAAGAACTTTTAGAATTATGTATAGGCACTGGAAACTCTTATTTCTATTTTTGTATTCACTTTAAGATAACAAGTCTGTTTATCCTTTAGAATGTTCCAGCATATAAGAAAGTCTACAATATCATTTCTAGAGATGGCTAAGTCTCAATTATAAGGGAATTTTACAGCCTTAAAAACAATATTGCAGTGCTTAAACTAACATACCTCTTTGTATTTCTGTTTAATTTATTGGGTTCATAAAAGTTGCTAAAATGTCCCAAAAGTTTCATCACTCAAGTATAAACATAACTTTGGGGCATTCAAAGTATCAAATATATTAAATTTCTGAATATGAAAAATAGTTGTTTTACCATAAACTACCAAGGTGAGCTTCAGAGCTGAAGAATCCAGGTGTCACAGCTTTAATCAACATATGATAAGAACAAATATCTGATAAGTGTCATATAAACATGCAAACTTTCTCCCTCTTCTTTTTCCCTCTTGAAGATATTTCTTCTAAAGCCACAGAAAGGTGCAACAATCCAGGTTTCTATAACAAATGAAGGATAGCAGTAGCCAGAATGGATGAAGATACAATAGATGTGGGACGGGGCCATTCCAAGGAGTAAGGCCACACACCTGAGTATGGTGAAAAGTTTCATCAAGCCATGAAAGAAGGACTCCCATGAGGAGATGTAAGCTGGGGTTGGGGTGTCTGGTCAGGGGGCAAAAGGAGAAATGTATACTACAGTGCAGCAGGGGTGTTGGTAGAAGTTGGCGATTTCCTGTGGGATTTATCTCATCAATGAGCTTGCTAATTCTACTGAAAGCTGTGTCTCACAAATAGAGAAGGAAACAGTAAGCAGGCAAAGAGAACGCAAGGTAAGCCTTGGGGCTTAGGCTTGGAATGAAAGCCACACTCACAGTTTTCTAGATCAGTTGTCAGATACAAGTGTTTCTCTACGGATCTCAATCAGGCTTTGGTCAGGGATGCAGGAGGGCCGACTTTGTATGGACCAAAAGAACCTGCTGAAGTGACTGTGCAGTCATAGTCTCCATTGTGCAGTTTACATCAGGTGTTTATATACAGTGCTTATGTCTAATGTTTACTAGTGTTCACTGTCTTTGTTGCTGGCCACAAGTCCTAAGCAGTGAGGAAAGAAATGGCACTACAAAGAGAGGAGAGCAGGGCAAATTGGAACCACAAGTCCAATTGCCATCCATTTCTCGTTGCGTCCAATGTTTGTAGGAGGACTTCCAGAAGATAAAACTTCCATCGGAAGGCCAAATATACAACAGGTCCAGGCCTATAAAGAAATAATGGAATTGGGGTCCATCATTTGGAGCTAGCTGTGTCAACCAGCCAGGAGAGCAGATTTGTGAGAACGTTCATTGGATATGGCAGCATCCTAAAATCACACTGATATTGGGGCAACAGTCATGGATGCTATTTCATTCCTGCCATCTAGACCTTGATTAAGGTTCATTCACCGCCAGTATTAGCCCAGATCTGCACAGGGAACCAACGTTCAAAGCTTAGCTAATGTAGAACAGTATAAGGTCACCTCGGTCACAGAAGGAAAAGCAATCCCTTCCTATGGCGCTCCTAGCAGACAGCCCTTTTTACACGGTCATCATCATGGAACTCAATGGTAATGGATACACTGAGATCACATACACCTGATGGGATGCCAGGAGAACTGAGTCTGTTTCATACTATTCATGTCAAGGATTCATAAACCACATCTATTCACTAGGAAGGGCCACACAAATTGGTCCATACAATAAACACCATGGCATTATACAACTGAACAGAAGAGGTGGGAACTCTTCCCAGATGAAGTTACTTAAAATAAATGACAGCCATACAGCCCATGCTTATTAATTGGATATTTTCCCACAAAGGGTATTGTAATAATGAAGAAAACAAGAAGAGGGTCTAATGTATAAATACTAATAAACCTACTAATTTTCTGAATTGTTGATGGTTTTCTGGTCATAAAAAAGTCTATTTATAAAAATCAACACCAGAATGCTGAAGTTTTAGTTTGGCAATATGTTCTAAATATTACTGAAAAAGTATCCCTGGTACTTAACTCTGGCAACTTTTTATAAAATTTAAGATTCTCTATAATTTCAAAAAGTACAGAAAATGATCATGGTAAGTTCACTCATTGCATGTGCCATATACCATGTATATACCATATATATTGCTTACTTATCATGGCAGTCTTTCATTTTTTACAGCAAAGCAACAACAAAATAAAGACCCAGTGTCATATCCCAGTGAATATGGATATTGATCTCAACTCAATTTGTCATTAGAACCTAAGCATTTAATCATATAGAATATTCAAAGTCTTTATATTAGATGCCTGAGAGAGGCTACCACAATCTTAAAGAATGGATATTAGTAAGGAGATAAAATGAGTATGACATCTGAAGGAAGGACCCAGAAGAAAGAAGTTTTTTTTTTACTTTGTTTGGGAGTTACTAATCTATAGAAAACGATGTAAAACTATTTCCCTGAAATTAATATATTTTGTTGTATATTCCAAGAGAATATTCATGCAGATATTTTAAACTAGTAAAATCGCTGGAGAGATATTGCAGCAAGTGAAGGTGCTTGCTCACATGCCCAACACCCTGAGTTCGATCCCCAGAACCAACAGTAGAGAGAGAACTGACTCTAGAATGTTGTCCTTTGCTTCCCACAAGCATATATGACATGCATAAGCCAGACCTGCCTACTCCTTCCTCCCCACACCCTCACATACACACAAACACAAACAATTCAAAATAGACTATTGAAAACCACACTACTTGTGAAGTGTACTTATAGAAGTGAATAACAAAAATTCCACCAGAATAAATTCAATAAAGACACAGAGAAAATGTCCATAGAGTTTTTGAGTAATATTGAAAGACAATAAACTAGCCTCATAAATTACATAATATATCATATTAATAGATAGCAATACAACAGCAGAAAAAATTTATAATTTTCAAACAAATCTTTACATGGAAGCCTGAGGATGGACAATGAAAATAGCCTAGAAACCAGGTTTTCATTGATGAATAACCACACTGATGGAGAAATTTGTGAAGACATGTATAATATACTTTACAGAGTAATGTTTGGGACACCAATACGGTCTACAATTTAAACACAAAAGGCACTGAAATTAATAAAAACTACACAGACACTAGTATATACGTTTTATATACTCATAAACATATGTTTATTACATGTCTATGGCATATGTTTAGTACATACTCCACAAACATACATACATGCTAATAGTATATGAAGTCAATATGCACATTTACATAATAAATGTATGAATACATATAATCAATATCAAAATTAAATATATATTTTTATAATATATTATATGCATATGTAGTAAATATATATCTATACATCACTATGTATTTATGATTGTTTCTTCTCTGTCCTAGTAGTCTTTATTCCCACTCATGTATACATATATATGTACATACATACAAGCATGTATGACTGCGTGCTCCATATTGTATAAAGGACCACATATACAGTGTACAACTCAAGACTTTAACGGAGTCAAAGAATTCTAATTGTTTGTACTTTAAGCTAATGTTATTCTTGGTTACAATGTTAAAAAAGATTAAATTTCATAAAGCATGAAGTTATAATAAGCTAAAATAAATTTATTGTGAAGAAAGAAATTCTTACAACTTTAATGTAGCTTGGATGTCTGTGCTTGTGAAGCCTAGTGTAGGGCAGTGTGTCTCTGCTCTTCACAACATGCAAGGACAGGCAGAGAGGTTTCTGGTCCTGAACTCTTCAAGCATGCTAATGCCACACTCTTGTTTTTATTGTGCCCTTTCTATATTGAGTAGTATTTATACAGATAAACACTTACCATTATGCAGCAGTGGCCCGTCTATATTCAGTATTTATACAGATAAACACCATTACGCAGCAGTGACCCTTCTGTATTCAGTATTTATACAGATAAACACTTACCATTATGCAGCAGTGGCCCTTCTGTATTCAGTACAGAGATGCTCTGCACTCCTGGCTCTACCAGTAGCCTACCTGTGTGACAAGCTGACCCGAGGGTTTGTGTTTGTGTGTTCTGTGCTGTCCCCCCATGTGCAGAATTGCCTGGACATGCGTTTTTCAGAATACATCACTAAGAGGGCTCTGGTTCTCCCACAACAGAAATCTAATTATAGACCACTGTGGAAGAATGGCTGATTCACTTAATAGTGGAATGAAGGGTTTTGATCTCTAGGGAAAAACAGAAATAGATTTTGACCTCATCCTATGCACAAATGTGTGGATTTTTGACTCAATGTAAAAGAAAGCATTATATTTCTGGAAGGAACTGGGGTGAGAATCTTAATGATTAAGGAGTTAAGGAATATTTTCTGAAGCTCTAAAGGCAAAGGCCATGAGGAGGAAAGTTGAAAAAACAATTACTACACTAAAATTAAGGATGATTTGTATCTCAAAATACCATGTATATGTATGCAGAAAATATTTACATAATTGTACACACAAATAGTAAATGAATCTGTGCAAAATGAGCAGATGTGTTCTCTGTACTATCCTATTCCTTAATTAGGTAGATAGGTAGTTTGTTTGAGACAGGATCACACTTTGTAGCCCAGGCTACTATAGAACTATGTAGACCAGTCTCTCTGTAGCCATCATGTCTAGCTTCTATTTTTATTCTTAACACATTCTTATGCTTGAAATAATTTCTACAAAAAAAGTGTTTTAAAAGACACCTTAAAGCCAAGTGTGGCACATACTTGGAATCCCAGCACTTGGGAAGCTAAGACAAAAGGAATGTCCCATGTCTAGGCCAGTCTAGATTTCATAGTGAGACCCTACCTCTCCCTCATCCCCCCACCCTCCAAGAAAAGAGGATGGCACTCAAACAAGCAATTCTTAGGAAGGAGAAACAGAAGGATCACAATGTGTGACAGCACCAATTTCCCAAACCAGAAAGGTACTCTCCAGGGGTTTAAAGAGGAAAGCTTTACTCTTCACTCTACTCATACAAGTTCTATGGTTAAAAAGAACAAATCAAGAGTGATGGGAAAATGGGAGTCCCATGTACTTCTGCTAGAAAGAGAAACTGGTCCCAGTGAGCTGACAGCTTACCCTTCAAGAATAATGCAAGTCATTATTGACAGCACAGTGGCCCAGACAGTGACCCAGAACAAGAGCAATGGTTTCAAAACAGAAATTCTGCTTCTTTGGGTCTACAGTTTCAGGCTCTGCCTGCTTAGCCTCTTTCTTAGCACCTGGCCTTGGCAAGGCACACACCCTGCAGGGCCAGTGGAGGTGCTGCCTATGCCAGTCAGACAGATAGATCTGCATCAGATAACACCATGGAAGCCAGTGAGTCAGCATGCCAGTTGATTGTTTCCAAATATACAGACCTTTGTTTGCCAGGGCCAAGTTTTACACCAGACTCTTTCAACATGCATGGTGGCAGAGGATCAAAATCACTCCTGCTGTGACATTTGGCCAGAGTGATGAGAGGTGGGATTTGAATGTGGAAGCTTGATTAAAATAATAAATTTCATCATCACTGTTTTCTTTTGATATTCTGAGTGCAGAGTGGAAAACAGCAGAGGGTATTGTTCTTGCAGACTGGCTCTCATGACTCAATCCTGAAAATGCTCTGACACCTTGAAGTTTCCCCTTTGTGACAGTTTCTCCCTGGAACAGGCAAGGTACTGCCACACTGTTGTTGCAACAGTCTACAGACAGAAGACACTCTACTCTAGCTTTCAACAGTTCAATAACATCTGTGGTTGCATACTGAAATCTTATACATGTCCACTTCAATTATACTTATGCCTAAGCTTGCTTGCATGCATTATTTTCTGGGTAATTTTATTTAAAAACAAAAACAACAAACAACAACTTAAGTGTTATGCCAGTATTGGCTGCTCAGTTGTGTCAATCATTCCTTTCAATCACAAATTTTATTGAGTGTCAACAAAGTGACCCATCATGACCCTGGTGCTGGAAATAATAACAGCTAGCATTTATTTAACATTTATTATGTGCCACACATTGTTCTGACAATTTAATGTGAATTACCTCATTTATTCACTTCAAGAACTGCATGACATAAATGCTGTGAACCCATTTTACAGGTGAGAAAGCAATGGCAAAGTCAGAGCTAGTAAGTGATAAACCTGAGATTAAAACCTGAGGCATCCAGCTTCAGAGGAAGCAGGTTTTGTTTGTTTGTTTGGTTGGTTGGTTGGTTTTTGGTTTTTTGAGACAGGGTTTCTCTGTGTAGCCTTGGCTGTCCTGGATCTCGCTCTGTAGACCAGGTTGGCCTCAAACTCACAGAGATCTGCCTGCCTCTGCCTCCTGAGTGCTAGGATTAAAGGCATGGGCCACCACTGCTCAGCTCAGAGGAAGCAGTTTTAAGTACTAGTGGATTATGTGTCTTCTAAGCAGCAATGGTATTTCATGTCAGCAGAAGTATGCATAATATGGTTTTTATTGACATATAAAAATTGTACATCTTTATGGAGCATGATTTGGTAACTTGACACGAGTATACAGTGTATTGCAATCAAGCCAGGACAATTAGCATCTCTAGTAGCATAGGGATGCTGCATTGTGAAACTTGGATTCCAGGTCTTTGTAGAATAAGTTGTTAGCTGAAGTCACCCTATCATGTCTTAAGACATGTGAATACTCTTCGCACTTCCCATCTAATTGTATCTCGGGATATGGTAGGCTGTTAGTACAGTGCTACCATACATAACCATCTTCAAAAGTGGATGCTTGCATAGTGAGAGTTTCTCAGCATGCAGCCTTCTGCTTCTTGTCACCACTGTGGACTGGGCTTCAGTATGAAACAAATGGCACTGGAGATGAAAGTTTCAACATCAGCCTAGAGACTCAAAAATAGCTAAGGGATAGAGTCACAAAATGGCAACAGAGGTGGTAGGGTCAAGTACCTGAGGAATGAGTGGACAGAGGATTAAAACATATCTGTATGCTAAAAACCGATCCTTGGGAGAACATGGGTTTCTAGCATAGTGTCAAGTGTTCATTCTAGAACTCAGTATTGGTATGTCTGGCCTCCTACCCAGGGCCCATTTCTCCTTTCTGTTCCTGCAGGGAATGATGAATGATTTTCAAGGCCCCGTTACTGTGTCATGACTTCACCTTGTTCACAGAGTTTTCAAAGGTAAAAACAGAGCTGCTGTTCTTTCTGAGAATGCGTTCTACTTCAAAGGTGTTATCAGACTCTGATCAACCCATCTTAAAAGGAAAACAGCAATATTAAGCCTAAAAGATAAATAACTGCCAACAGCTTCCCTCTTATCTGCAACAGTGTCCACAGAAGAGTGGGTCAGAGGCGTCTCCTTCACACAGTTCAGAATCTCGTGTAATCACTATGCTGGTGTTCATAAAAAGGTCACTTACTGATTTGTTCTCTGTGTGTCTTCATCTGTACTAGCACACCCTAAAGACACAGACAGCAGCAATACTTATTCATTTTAAATGATTTAATTTTCATTTAAAATTATGTGTACATGTATTTGGGGTTGGTCAGTGGATTGCTTCCTGCATGTGAGTGCAGTGACCCCGAAGGTCAGAAGAGGGTTCGGATCCTATCGCGAGAGTCCTCTGCAAGAGCAGTACTCCCTCTTAACCACTGAGCCATTTCTGTAGCCTCTATGTATTTGTTAAGATGATTTTTAATTTTCCAATTAAGTATAGTCTTTCTAGTATACAGAAATGCATTACTAATGTTTTTGTGATGGATTCTATACATGTACAAAAGACTCTCATAATACTATTCTAATTGACCAAGAGTATGTTGTGATGGACAGCTGTCACTTCTCCTGAGCCCTGTCCCTAGTCACGGTCTCCAGGTGGGAAAGACCACATCAGGTCACACTTGGATATCTTTGGCCAAGTTGATCTCCATGCCTGGGTACCTGCAGGGTGATAGATGGAGAACTAAGGCAGATGCTTCAGTAGTTGAAAGCTTATGTGGTCCTCTTCAAATCTGTGAAATGTTATGTGATGTATTATTGACAATTTGCAGTTATATAAAATTGGAGAAAAAAATCACTCCATGAAGACAAAGATTTAAATTATTACCGTGATGTCTCTATAATTTTTCATTAAATTCTGGGAGTCTAACATTTAAATAAAGTAATTTAAATACATAATAAATAAAGTAAAATGTGGAGAAAGCCTATTGCTGATGCCTTAGAAAGGATGTTGTGCCAAAAAGGGAGGGAAAGTTATTCTTAAAATTAAATCTTTTTAATAATGCAGTGTAAACTGTGAGTTAAGTGGGATGGCAGAGACATCCAATAATAGTCTATGGTTCCTACCGACTTTTAAACTGACAATTAGTTACAGTTAAACAAAAATACGTAAGATTATTAATAATCAACTTATTTATAATACATGGGGTTTAAATATTTTAAAAGAATAGTTTCATAGAAAACATTGCATTATATATTTTTGTTATATTTTGTAAATATGATATGCTGTAAATGTGATGGAAAGAACTACCTTTTCCACCCCCTCAAAATAATTTTACTTTAAAAGTTATCAAGAATATCAGAATTTTAAAATATTTTGACTAAACATAATCTGGACAACATGGGCATACATGTTCCATTTGTTTTGGTCTAATGCATGTGTGTGTGTGTGTGTGTGTGTGTGTGTGTGTGTGTGTGTGTACATGTGAGTGCATATGCAACAGCATGTGCTTATTTCACTGAAAGTATGCTGGTGATTTCCACTCAGCAAAATGCAGCTAGAGGGGTTGGAGATTTAGTTCAGTGGTACAGCACTTGCTTAGCAAGCCCAAGGCCCTGTGTTCGATCCTCAACTCCAAAAAAAAAAAAAGCAGCTAGAAAAAGAAAACTGTATATATGCTCATTCACTTGTCCTCTTCACAGTCATTCAACCCTTTAATCTCAGTTTTCCCATTTATGAATCAGGAAATGATAAAGTTTAATTATGGTGCCTATACATAACCTAGGGTAAGGTATACTGCATCATAAAGACACAATAAATAATAGCCATGATTATGATTGCTATTATTATTCACTAGTATTTGGATAATTGCTTGGTAAGACATGGGAAGAAAAGTTCCAGATTAGGAGGTAGACCAAATATACACTCCTGAACACCACAGCCACAGATAGGCATTAGAATGATCTTGTGGTGCTTTATTTTTGTAGACAACTTTCTAGCACTTGAAAACCTTGGGTCTGGCAGCAACTCTGTGAAGTTGCTGTCATGTTGTCCATGTTGCTCCTGATGAAGCCAAAGCCTGGGGTGAGTTCCAGACCAACTCCTAATCCTGTGTACTGAGCTAGAACAAAGATTAAGCACAAGCAAGCACAGGTTTCCCTTTTAATTTTTATCTGTGTATTTATGATGTGCATTTTATGTGTAAATGTGGAGATGTGGCTGTGTGTACATATGAGTGTGTATATGTGTGAATGTGTGTGCAGATGAAGAACAGAGAGAGGTATTTTCCTCTACTATTTTTCACCCTAGTTTTTGGGGTTCTCTCAGTGAGTCTGGGGCTCACCAGTTGACTAGACTTATTTGTCAGTGAGCTGTGAAGCTCAACCTGCCTCTCCCTACCCAGTACCGAGGTTGAAGATACCTGTCAAAATGGCTTTGCATGTGTGATGTTGTTAGAACTCAGGTCCTCAAGCCTGTGTAATAGGCACTTTAATGATGGAACCATCTCTCCAGTCCCTCAAGCACATGTTCCAAGCTTCAACATATATGTATGTGTATGTATATGTGTATGTGTATATGTATTTTTTCAAGTAGCATGCAAGAAACAGGCCAGGGATAACAGTCATAGCTTTTCGTACAAGAAAATACATTACTTAGGTCAAAGTGCGTCCTTCATTAACTTCCGAGTTTCCAATACATACCTGAAACCCAGTATGTGTTTGTTACATTGAACTAGTTTTCTTTGAGTGGAAATACTGTGTAGAAACATGAGTGATAAAGGCACAGTCAAGTTCATGTGAATGTTTTTGTCATGGCCCATGGTGGAAATGAGTTTGTGATAATCTGGCTTTCACTTAGCAAAGTTGAAAGGACAAAAAAGTTCTTGCTAAGATCGGGTTAACTGCTTCATGAAGCAGTAAGATGGGGAGAAAACTCAGAAGCACAAATTCGTTTTCTATTAGAACAAGGAATACTCTCTAATAGTAATCTGAAAGTTGTTGGCTAATTCCTCCAGTGTTGGTAAATATATCTACGATTGAAATGATGGATTCCGTTTAATCAAAAAGTCTCATATTGTGTCCATTGATGAGCATAGCTGTACTGTTCTGATATGTTAATTAATCTATAATGTTCTTTTCTTTTTACCTGTTGCTAACAACTAACGCCATCACTAAGTAGATACATTACAGCATGCTCCATCGTAGGATAATATGGTATTGTTCTTCAATTCTGGTGATTATGCTCTCAATGTATTTTGAAGTAGGAGTTGTTACTTTTAATATGATGCTTCTGAATGAACTTCAAGTGATCTCATGTGTGGAATCTGTGGGTGTGTATGTTTGATGAATAAAGAAATCTAGATGGCACACAATGGCTTCTTGGTTGACTAGCACACACCCTTTGCTTTATTGAACTTTCAAGAGTGGGTCTAGGAATATATAGAGGAAGCCCATGAAACAAGATACAGTCCATGAAGAACTGAGCCTGGCATCCAAGGTGGTACCAATTTCCTCCCACTGACTCCCATTTAGTCTGCAGTGATGCTATGCAGATCTTTCAGTACCAGAGAGAAAGTTTCAGGTAGCAACTGAGAGAATGGCCTGGAATCAAGGCTGTTGTTGGGTTTCCATTTACCTGCACCATGGATTCATGAGTAAGGTTTTGGCTGTGTGTCTGTCCTTCATCTCTTCAATGAGCTGGAAATGAAGCATGCCTTGGCCTTTGAGATCCCTAATGACACTTTCTGGTCCACTTTCTGCAATTATTTTTCATCTTTCCATATGAAAATGACACAAAAAGATCCATGAGAACTCACTATTACTTCAAAATCTCTGAAAAAAAAAAAGACTTCTTCCAAGTTTTTTTTTCTTTCTTTCTTTCTTTCTTTCTTTCTTTCTTTCTTTCTTTCTTTCTTTCTTTTTTAAACAACTTCTGCCACTATGTATGAAACAAATCAGCTGTGTTGAGAGCTAAGATGCTTGTAGCTTTCAAAGGTCTGGAAGGTTGGGAAATTTAATGAGTAAAAATTGGTCTATTTCATTAACCGCAATTCTATGCCATTCTGCTTAACAGAGTGTTTGCTACTGGGCCAGAAAGGTTCTAGATTTGCTTGCAAAACAAACAAACAAAATGGTGGCATGGTTGTGTAACAATGGCAAATCCTAGGAGGGCAGAGGTGGGAAGTACTTTCGTTTGTTTGTTTGTTTTTTGGAGCTGAGGACTGAATCCAGGGCCTTGTGCTTGCTAGGCAAGCCGTCTTCCACTGAGCTAAATCCCCAACCCCTGGGGAAGTACTTTCAAATGAGCCGCTCCAATGAGAGCGAAGGATTCTGTGGCTTCACTCGCCAAACCGTGTAAAGAAACAGGACTAGGAAGTCAGGCTCATAGAGGTAGAGTTGTCTTGCTTAGGAATAGAGCATAGAGGAAAGATATAAAGATTCAATCACACCAAAACACTTGCACACATAGCATGGCCTAACTCTATCCCTAACTCTAACCTAATCTCACAGACATACTGAGGATACACAGGAAGCATCTCAGACACCCCGAGGAGCATAGCAAAGGGCAGCCAGCCATGTCATGGCTCCAGCTAACCAACTTCCTGTTAATGATTAAATAGGAAGAATCCGTGGAGTGCACGTCCTCTGTGATTTTTCATGTCCCAGAATGAAGCATTGGCTGGGTGACTTAAAGGTCCATTAATGATCACTGAAGGTAAAATCTCTGGGGTGACAGCTCCTGACTTTTTCTTGAGAAATTATTTGTCTCCTTTGGGATCGCCTTATAAAGCTTTTGATAAAAAAATATTAAAATTCTATTTAGATGTACAATGTTTTAATGCAAATTTTTAACCATAAAACCAAACGCTCCATTCAGTTAAATTAATAGAATTACAAAAAGTGTAATGATAGCAATTAAGTCTTGAAAATGCAAATTTTATAGTCAAGGACAATTACCTCATTTATAGTATATTGGAATGGTGCCAGACGAAGGTAATTTAGAGGCCCAGCTCAGTTACACCATGATAGATATCGCCATTTCATTAGTACAACAAAGATGGGCAAGAAGTTAGACAATACATAAAAAAGAACTGGAGAGTATTTGACCTTTCTAGTGTAACTAGAACCAGAATTTATTCACTAATTTATCAAGCAGTTAATGAGTACCAATTATCTAAAATATTAGTGCTATATTTTCTTCTGCCTTAGCAGGAAAAAGAAAGAAAAAATGAAGTCGTTATTTTCATCACCTGCAAAACACTGGTTTGTAGAGAGATCAGATTGCTTGTAAATCAGGTTGGGTGCTGGCTGCTTGAGTATATTTATGCTGGATGCAGGTGACCTAATTGATTAAAAAAAAATACCAAAACTCCCTACAAAAGAACAATGAGTTTTCACTAATTATTGTCATCTCTCTCTTTGGAGTATGTTTAAAGAATTGTTGATTTAATCAAAAGGTTCACCTGTGATTACTATGATATAGCAGTAATTATGTTTGGTGCTGTTAGAGTCTACTCCATGCTAAGTAATGCTCCATATTTGAAAGGTAGCCCCTGTTGACTATTCATTGGTGAAGCATCCAGAAATTTACCCTTTTCAACTAACACTAAACCCAAAACTTCTTTAAAATCACAGAGAAATGCAACACTAGTGCAGACTTCGTAAACACTCGTTTTCTGAATGCAATTTTTGCTGCATTTACTCCCTTAAAATGTTGACAGTGTTCACCTGTTCACAGGCTCTTCTTTTCCCCTCCAGAGGGCACTAGATCACACTCCTTGCTGATGAACAAGCATCAACACTAAGGCCTACTTGGTGCTATGAAAATCTTCTTCTCAGTCCTTAGGGAGAAAGCAAGGCCTGTCAGATGGAGGAAATTACTATGAGGAGAGGGCAAGTGGTTTTCCCAGAGAGAAAGCTGAGCACTCTGGCAGCCTGGGAACCTGTCTGATCTAGTTCAAACAGGAATCTTGCTCTTCCTAGAAATGTTCAGTAGAATCATTTAAAGTGTCTGAGCCCTGTTTCCTCATCTATAATATGGGCATATTAGTAATATGGAGAGTGTTCATAGTAGTGAGATTAAATTACTTTCTACCCATGGAAAGAAGTTAGAACAATGAATGCCTACAGCAGATTTGCAAGGAACATCAGTTACTGTTATTATTGTCTTTCATTTTTCACCATACTATCCTAAAGAAAGCTTCTGCACTCTTGCCCCTAGAATCTTTTTCTTAATCCCAATGACTCAAATAAGCAAGGCTTTAGTGAATTCCCTGAGAAACATGCGACTCTCTCTTAAGGATAGAGGATGACTCAATGCACTTTCAAAGAAGCTGATGTCATCACGTCATTGATGTCAGAGTAGAAAGTATACTTCCTTCTATGTCTGTCACATGATTTTGTAGTTTGGCTTCCTTAGAAAATGATTCCATTAGTCCAAACATCTAGAGGTGAAAGAAGGCCATAGAATTACAACACACATGCACATAGACAGACACATACACACACATACATACAGACACACACACACACACTACCACCACCACCATCACCATCACATCCGCCCATACCACACCACACCACACCGCACCACACCACACCACACCCAAATAGAGAGGAGACATACAGACCTACAGTGTACAGAAAGGGTTTCCTAGTTTGGATATGGAGGCCCAGACACTAAAGTTTTAACCTAACCTGCAGCACTACACAAGTCGATGGGACACTAGTCATTAGAGATGTAACTTTGATGGAGAAATTGGCATCTAAGTTTCTTCCTGTCAGCTCTTCTCTTCCTTATCACCATGAAGTAGGCAGCATTGTTCCTTCAGAGACTCCTTACCTTTGCATGTTCCCTATTGTAGGCACAAAAACAGTGAGGGTATCATCCAACCATAGACTGAGACCTCTCCTTCTTTTGATTTTTCTCAAACATTTTTCTCCAGTGACAGAAATTTGAGTAGCATAGTATAAATACAGTAAGAGTCCTTAAGGATATTTCCCCTAGAATTTTCATACTAATTTGAAATTCAACATTTGTTACCCACCTTGTTATTGGCAGGAGTGATACTGGATCTGCTTTCTCCTCATATATATGTTAATTTGTCGAAGTTAATGAAAAACATTTATCTACAAGGTTTCAAAAGAGACACTTTAGTAACATTCTGAAATGCATATTCTTACTTTGAATTGCCAAAAGATCATTACCCAAAGAACACTGCAGAAAACCATCTCTATCTTTGGTTATAGACACCTACAAATAAATATTTAATAAAAAATCTCTAGAAAGAGATGTGCCTAGTAGCTTACCACATATGGTAGTGTATTGATGATATTTCTATTGCTGTGACAAACATTTGGCTACATATTTATTTGAAGTTTCCGACTTGAAATATTTATCTGAACAGCAGTAGGAATTTACCGGTGAGTCAGCTTATAGCCTGAACCATCACCTCTGATAGATGCCAGTGTTCTGTGGAAGCCCACTTAGGCTGAGACCAACAGCCAACCCTCTGCTTGGACTCTACTTCTAAAATGGCCAGGCACTCAAGCACCTTGTAAGAATGTTCAATCTATTTGAATGGAAGAACAGGACTGCTTTGATCAGTATTAATGAACACATAGGCTCAGAGCATGCTAGGTAATTAGATGATATAGCCTAATGACCAAATCAGCTGTATGTGAGTGTATGAAGGAGGTAGAAGCTTGGATGGCCTGGTCTATACCATCTGTACAGTTGCATTTGTAATGTACATGCAAGATGATAGTTGATTTATCTGTTTCCTCTTTGTAACTGTGAGTCTTTATGAGTTAATGATTTTGTTCTAGTCTATGATACAATTAGAATGTAAGACTTCATTTCATAATCAAAGAGACAAATAATAAGATATTCTTTCTGGAAGTGGCTCCTATGCAAAGCTATCTAATTCGTCCAGAAAATGAACAAACAAAAAAAAATCCAAAGGGTCCTCTGATACCCTCACTGCTTTGTCTTTCTTGTAAAATTCCCATCTGTGATCATAATGGGATATTGATTAGTTTGGATACCATACAAAACTGAATTGCTTTTCTTGGTGGAGCACTAAAGGTCACAGCGTGATTACTCAATAACTTTTCAAGTACAAGAAATGCTATTTAAAAGTATGCTTGAATGACTGGGTTGCTCCATAAGAGGGAAATGATGCCATCTCATAAAGAGAGATCCTAAATCATTTCTCTGTCTTTCATTTATGTTTAAAATTCTTAATGTTTTATATGCTAGAATAAAAACCATGAAATTAAACTGTAAATATATTTACCCTCCATGTGATATCTGTTCTAGGAGACACATAATTCACTTGGTTTGGTAGGCACTTGCAGAGTTCATCATGGGAATAGGTTAATACATATTAGCATATATTTAGTGTGATCATAGGTGTAAGGGGTTTTGTTTTACTTTATAGACAATACATAAAAAACAAAATTATATAAAGAAGAATATGCTTATCTATAATTCTGTAATCAAGTTAAATTATGTTCTTTTCCCTTTTTGCTCCCAAAAGCAATATAAATTTTTGCTACTGTAGGTGGGTAGAGTAGAGTACATGAGGGCGAGTAAGAAATAAGTAAAATGTGTGTGTATGTATATGTGTGTGTGTGTGTGAAAGAGAGAGAGGATGAAATCCACTACTTTGCATTATAACAAAAATATTAAAAAGTAAACATAAGTAAATAATTGGTGAGTTGGGTTTTTGTTTTATTTTGTTTTTTGATATTCTAAATCTCTATATAGTCATTCAGGTCCCATCAGCCTTGTGACACTATTATTTTATGTAATTCTCTTGGTGGAGATAGTTTTCACCTTTGACCTTCTCATTGTTTATACCGCCAAATTTTACTTTGGTCATTTATAAGAAAATGTCTATGACATCAGTGGCACAGCATTTTATTAATGTAACTTTTAGTTTTAGTATCAACAAAAGGCACAATGACTAAGATACATCAAGAAAGATGCAGCAAGCTCCTGCTTTTGCTCACACGAGTGTACAGTGTGCAAAGGTCCAGCTTGGGCTGGCTCAGAAGCACACAGAGCTAGAGACCTGGTGAAGTATAGAGGATGGGAGTAATGTTTGTGGTGTGGAAATACTTCAGAGTTAGGTGTTAACAGCATGGCCAAGAACCAACGAAGTGAAAATTGGTGAAGGGAAACATCAGAGCCATGTGTCGAGCAGGGGAGAGCCTGCTAAGTAGAGTACACACTATAAAGAGTGTGAGGGCCCCGGTGAAAGGTTAAATGCCAAATCTTCCATCCCATGTCGACACCAGCCTGAAGCCAGTCATAGCAGTCACAGGGGAGGATCCCACGACATTCTGAAAAGCTAGCTTGCTATACCAATGCACCAACAAGCCATTGGCAGGAGGAAGGGAGAGTTGATGTTAGCACCAGCAGACTTTTGTAACGATGAAGAAATACAAATTTAAGTGGACTAAGAATAAATACAAAGACAGAGCTACTAGCTGGCTACTGCATGGTTTTAAGAAAGAATATAAATTCTTTAACTAGATTGTATATGGTCTTCTGATAGAAAGGGAAATGATTTTAAAAATGTGGTGGTATTGTGTCCCCAAAAATATTTTGCACCCTAATAATCTTATCTGAGGTTAGAGACAGAACAGCCATAATATTAAACATGAGGATAGGCAGTGGTAGCACCATGCCTTTAATCCTAGCATTCCAGAGGCAGAAATCCATCTGTTCAAGGATACAGCCAAGCATGGTGACTCATGCCTTTAACCCCAGAAAATGAGCCTTTAATCCCAGGGAGTGATGGTAGAAAGCAGAAATGTAATAAGGTGTGAGGACCAGAAACTAGAAGCATTTGGCTGGTTAAACTTTCAGGCTTTAGAGCAGCACAGTTCGGCTAAGATCTACTCAGATATGAGGACTCAGAGGCTTCCAGTTTGAGGAAAGAGGATCAGCTGAGGAACTGGCAAGGTGAGGAAGCTGTGGCTTGTTCTGCTTCTCTGATCTTCCAGCGTTCACCCCAATACCTGCCTCAGATTTGACTTTATTAATAAGACTCTTTTAAGATTCCTGCTACATCTGGCACCCAACATTTGTGGTATGAATTCATGAAAAAGCTGCTTGCCTGTGGCCTTGCAGGCCCCAGCCCAGGCCCGTGCTAGACTCAGCCAGTTGTGGTGGTACAGGCCCATAGGATTTACTGAAGGAGGCAGAGGCAGGAGGATCCTGAGTTTGAGGATGGCCTAGGAGGTTTGCTAAGGAGAAGCTTTGGCCTAGCCACAAACAGTGGCAGCTGTGGGACTATGGAGGCATCGGCTGCTGCTCTGAATTGCAGGCTGTTTCTCATTGTGTTGGTGACTGTAGTGATGCTGCTACCTGTTTACTACTGCTGATTCAGAGAAGAATTTCCAGGACCATCATGTTACAAGAAAACATCAGCAAAGGTCAGTTTGGAAAAGTTTGGCAAGACAAATGGTGGGGAGAAATTGCTGTGAAGATTTTCTCTTATAGGGAAGAACATTTGTGGTTCTGAGAGACAGACATTTATCAGACTGTGATTGCTCCAAACCATAGAGGAGGCAAAAAAAAAAAAAAAAAAAAAAAAAAAAAAAAATTCTACAGGAGACCATGACCACGCCTAACAGCGACTTTGAAATCTTCAAAAGGATGATGGGACTCCACAATGATGATGCCACATGGACTATGGTAAAGCCAATAAGCTGATTAACACTGTGGAAAGATCAGTTTTGGACTACAAACTGCTCAGGACAATTTCAAGATGGCTAGCTGAGATGATCCAACCTGACGGACTACTTGAACAAGGACTTGAAACAAGCCCTGCGTTTTCCCATTATGCAGAGACTGGACAAATGATACAGCTAACTCTCTTAGGACTTGACAATTAACCCAAAAAAATTCTTTTCAGGATCCCCTAAAGATGTCATCACCCCCAGAAAGCAGGAAGTAATTTTCAGAAAACAATGCCCACATTCCCAAGATGTGAGACATGAATTTTTGGTCATTTAATAAG
This sequence comes from Onychomys torridus, assembly GCF_903995425.1. Lineage (NCBI taxonomy): Eukaryota > Metazoa > Chordata > Mammalia > Rodentia > Cricetidae > Onychomys > Onychomys torridus. The sequence continues at coordinate 113,085,235 of NC_050447.1, forward strand.
TTATGGATTTTGTCTGTTTATGATAGTTGGTTACAAGTTGTTAATTGTTAATGGTCAAGAAAAAAGCTGAACAAGGAGATTAGATTCAGAGTTTTTGTTTAAAAAAAAAAGAAAAAAGAGAATATAGATATGAGGTAGATATGAATCTGAGAAAAAAGATAAAGAATAATAGGATAAATGGGTAGCTCACTGAATCTACTGTAAAAAGAAAAAGGGGAAGATATAAAAATGACTACTGAATCTATTATGAAAAGAAAAAAGGTAGAATATGGATATGAAAAGATAAAAAGGTCAATTATTGAATCTACATTTAAAAAGGAACTACTTGTTTTTAATAGGATAAGTAAGGAAAATTTTGTCTGAGTTTATCAAATATTACTGGAATAGACATTGTTAATATATATAATGGAGTTTTTATCCGAATCTGTCAAATGTTAATGAACTAGACATTGTTAATATAATTCTTGACTGTATATATTGTACATACTTATTAGATAGTTTTTCTTGTATTAGTTATAAGCTTTTTTTAATTTTAGACAAAAAATGGGAAATGTGGTGGCATTGTGTTCCCCACAATATTGTGCACCCCAATAAACTTATCTGAGGTCAGAGACAGAACAGCCATAATATTAAACATGAGGATAGGCAGTGGTAGTACACGCCTTTAATCCTAGCATTCCAGAGGCAGAAATCCATCTGTTCAAGGATATAGCCAAGCATGGTGACTCATGCCTTTAACCCCAGAAAGTGAGCCTCTAATCCCAGGGAGTGATGGTAGAAAGCAGAAAGATATATAAGGTGTGAGGACCAGAAACTAGAAGCATTTGGTTAAGCTTTCAGGCTTTGGAGCAGCACAGTTCAGCTGAGATCCATTCAGATATGAGGACTCAGAGGCTTCCAGTCTGAGGAAAGAGGATCAGCTGAGGAACTGGCAAGGTGAGGAAGCTGTGGCTTGTTCTGCTTCTCTGATCTTCCAGCATTCACCCCAATACACGGCTGAGTTTGATTTTATTAATAAGACTCTTTAAGATTCCTGCTACATAGAAATTGTAAACTACACTCATCAATTCAGAGTGTTGATAACAGTGAGAACTATGAAAATAAAGGAGTCAACATTACCTCTCAAGATGTCGTATTTGCTGGACCTCATAAGACCTGACAACTACAATAGGAAGCACATGGAAGTTATCCCATTTTGATTTTAAAACTTTGGAGTCCTTTATATAGTTACATCAGGATGACAACTGGATGTGAAAATGTATATCTCACAGAGTGAGTCTGTCTGATGCTGTAAATAAGTTCTACATAGAAGTCATAGCCAAACCTATGAGTTTATCCTGGTTGCAGATAGGCTAGAAATTAACTGACATGAGAAGATGCCTTGTTTTGCAATGGCGTGAAGAAGAAAGGGCACACATACAGGAATAATGGAAAGAATGATGGGAGGCCAATTGTTCACTGTGAAGCCAGAGCATTTTCCTAAGGAGGATTAACCAACAGCATGGGACAAATGTGCAGAGCTAATGAGATGAGCTTGCTCAGTCTCAGAACTCCATCATCACAGACTCAAACTGTAGTGAGCAGAAAAACATTGCTATGTTTACTGAGGGACGGAATGCAAAGGGTAAAGAGACTTGGGTGCAGAATTCCTCTTCTTTTGTCCTTGTTTAAGAGTTTAAATGAAAAAGAGAGTGGAGAAAGATCACTGCTGGAGAGGAGCACAGGACCACAGGGACAGTGGGATTGTTGTTGCTAGTTTGTTCTCTTAGCGTGGGTCATGTTCCACCCTGAACATATATGTTAAAAATGGAGACAGCTGAGCAAGAGGTTTGAAGGTGACTTCCCTAAAATAAATAGCTCAATTTAGTATTCTAGAGAAGCGTTGCCTCTCTATACTTGGTGGAAGAGCCAGTGCTGTAGCTGTGGTTTATAGATGGAGTAGAACATACCTATTCTCTTAAAATTGGCATTTTAACCAGGTTGGGCAATTAGGTACAAAATAAATTAAGGGGTCAGGAATATAGAGGGTGATATTGGACTTGAAGAAGGAGACTGCACCTTTCCCAATTGCTAAGCTTCTTATTTTAATGTTTACTTATGGCAGAGAGATTTGCATAGCAAAAGTAGGTTGGTGTGTGTGTGTGTGTGTGTGTGTGTGTGTGTGTGTGTATGTGTGTATGCATGCATGTATCCATAAAGTACTTCTCTTTGCCCTTGCATTTAAATCTTAACTGATACTAAAGAGTTTAATTTCATTACCATATATATATATATTATTATTATTAATTATTACTGTACATCTTTAGAAAAGATACACATGAAAATTGTCTTAGTGTTCTATTGCAGTGAATAGACACCATGACCAAGGTATCTTAGAAAGGAAGACATTTAACTGGGGACTTGCTTACAGATTTGGAGGGTTAGTCCATGACCATCATGACAGGAAGCATGGTAGCAGGCATGGTGCTGGAGCAGCAGCTGACAGCTCACATCTGATCCAGAGGGTGCAGGAAGAGAGAGAGAGAGAGAGAGAGAGAGAGAGAGAGAGAGAGAGAGAGAGAGAGAGAGAGAGATTGCACCAGTTGTGGGCTTTTGAAATCTCAATGTCCACTCCACTGATACATCTCCTCCAACAAGACCACAAGGGACCAAATATTCAAGTACATTAGCCTATAGGGGGGACATTGATATTAAAACAACCACAAAAATACATTTTTTAAATATTAACTCATTTAAAATAAGACTTTTAAAACACCCTAAAGGTGATTTCTATTTTGTTGTTTTAGTTATTTATTTATTTGTTTGTTTTGTTTGTTTTATTTTGTTATCTTATTGCCAACAATACTAAACCCTGACCCTAGTCTTTCACTGGGAGGAACTGAAGCTTCGACAGCAGATTGCTCCAAAGATTGGTTGTGAGCTAAAAGCTGATGGTGCATACACAATGACAAGAACAAGGAAAGGTGAGCAGAAAGCCCCACTGCAGTGGGTGGCTTTAGGATTCCCACTGAGAACATCTGACAATAAAGACAGAATAGCACTGGGCCTTCAACCATGAACTTGATAGTTTTGTCCAAAATGGGTATTAACACAGGGTTTCACTAACTCCAAGAATCAAAGGTCAGTACAAGAATCACTGTGAAGACTAGAATACATCTTTGACTTCCAAACACTCCATCCAATGACATCCATCTTCAGATAACGGCTCTAGCCATAACCTAGAGAGCAGAGACTCTTTTTAGACAGCCTGAATTACAGTTAACATATTTTTATATCTGTGGCTTTTTATTTAATATTCTTCAGTGCAATACAGACAAAGCAGGTTTATAGTTCATCCCATTTCCTCACTTAACCGTGTTCCAATAGCTGAGGTTAGGAACTTAACTCAGTATTATTTAGAAGAGTACTTGAACTTGGTGTAACCACTTACTCTATTGTCTTTGTCCCTTCTCAAATTAGATTTGCAATATATTTCAGAATCTGGAAAAGAATTCCTTTATATGGCAAAACTAACATTTTAAATTATGCAAATTCTTCAGGAATTTATAATAGCTTTCAACTTAGAAATGGTCCCTGTCATGTGTTAGTTATTTTTTGTCAACTTGACACAAGTTAGAGTCATCTGGGAAGAGGAAAGCTCAATTAAGGAACTGCCTCCATTAGATTGCCCTTAAGCAAGTAAGTGCATGGGGCGTTTCTTGATCAATGACTGATGAGTGAGATTCTAGCCCACTGTATTCAGGGCTACCCCTGGGCAGACAGTTCTGGGTTGTATAAAGAAAGCAGCTGAGCCACCTGCAGAAAGCAAGCCAGTAAGCAGTGCTCTTCCATGTTCTCTGGGTTCCTGCCTCTAGGTTCTGACCTGAAGTCTGCCCTGTTTTTGCTTAATGATGGACTATGATATGGAAGTATAAGATAAGTCTTTTCCTTCCCAGTTTGCCTTAGTCATGGTGTTTACCACATTTTGATAATGTCCTTCCAGGTCTTGTCCTTAGAATGCAGTATTGATTCTCTCTGTGTATCACAATATTCTGTGATTTTTTCCCCTCCTGTTTGTTGGTGTATAACCAACTCTCCTTTTAAAAAGTCTTTGAATTGAAGAATTTAGTAGTTCAGCAGAATTTCTTCTTAAGTAGTTATAAATATTTCATCATTTATATAAATTAGATATTGTCATATAATGATATATACTACTTTTTAAAATCTTAATAGAGATGGAACCCAGGGCCTTGCACAGCTAAGCAAGAACTCTATCATTGTGCATGCCTATATTTCTCTTTCTAGAATTTCCCCCCCTCTTTCTCTCTCTCTCTCCCCTCAGTCACTCAAACACACACATACTTTTAAATATAACATTTTAATTAATTATTTGATAATTTCAAACATGCATACAAGCTGTTTTGATCATATTCACTGGTTCCTTATCTCCATAGTCCTCCCAGATTCACCCTTACCACCTCCCTTTTATATTTTGAGGTGAAATTTCATGAAATTGTTCAAGCTACCCTTGACCTCACTCTGTAAGCCCAGCCTTCTGCTTCAACCTCCTGAGCAGCTGAGATTTCAGGTGTGTTTGAATGTATTTTACTTCATATACACATGCAAATTTCAGTTTGTCTTAGAAGAAAGCATAGGTACCTACGGATAAAGACTCCAGAGTCTGTGAGAAGAGAGTGTCTAGGAAATGCCTTGCATTTAGAGTGCTTGATTCTCCCTGCACCTACCATCAACTTGTAGACAGATCTCTTCCCCTAAACTGACTCTACATTTGGACCTTGCTGTTGGAATGTGATGTCATTATAGTCACATCTGAGTAAATATATTTTCCAAATTAATTGATGAGGAAAATCTTCTTAGCATGATTAATAATAATAATAATAATAATAATAACCAGTTTTTATTGTCATAACGTAACTTCAACTTGGGAAAATATTGTTCTCTTTAGTTTAATTATATTCAACATGCTCTTGACTGAGGCATCATCTTTTTCTGAACAGCTGTATAATTCACATATCCTTTTGTTGTAGAATTACCATACTGATTAATAAAGAGTATTTATGAATTTATCTTTTCAATTAGACCATGAACTCATTGGGAATAGAGGTTGCATTTTTCTTCTTATTGTTGATTCTTCAATAAGTCAAAAGGAAATAAATCAAAAGGAAAGACGCAAGCAGTTCTTTTCCTCCCACTTAAGACTTCCAGCTCAGGGAATTCTCAAGAGTTTACATAATGGCTGCATCTACATGCAGAAGTAGGGCTATCTCCTGTGAATGCCAAGTTCAGAGAACGATGCTCTGCAATAAACAGAAAGAACAGAGAGAAATTGAACCAAACCACATCTATCAACTCTGCTCCAGGATAAATCAAGTTAAATCCAGGGAGATAAATCATGTTTGTCCACTGCAAAGAGGGCATATGAAACCAACAATAAGAGGCCTCAAATCAAGTAGCTATAACAAGAAAATGGTGGCATGCAGAGGTCAGATTGAAGGAGAGAGTCAAAAAAACCAAATGCTTACAGTTGGGGCACTGCAAGTTATTTGGAGGAAACTGAGTATGCAGATTATATGAAGAATATAATCTGTAAATGAACATGCATGTGCATGAGCATACACATACATGAAAATGTTGACATGGAAGAAACTGTGATTCCCTGAACACGATAAATTACATCAGACTAATTGACATAATTTTTAGGACATTAGTTGTGATTCTTTGCCTGTCACAAAGGCAGGAAGTGTCCATAAACTTAATAATGATGTCCAAATCACATATTCAGGAAGGATAGCCGACAGTCTGTGGTGAGCTCAGTTGGGTTGATGTCCTACAGACTTGCTGAAAAAAGCATTGGGAATTCCAGAATGGCTTGAATAATGGGTGGGAAATTTTCCAAATGGAATGTTATCCTATCCATAGCAGCACTGTGGGCAAAGAAGGGGAAACGGGCCAGAGATCTCACCTAAGGAAACGAAGACTATGGGGAATAGGCTGTATTGTGTACAGTTGAAATTCCATATATTTTTAATATTTTTATTAAAGCAAGAAAATACGGTATCACAGGCCAGGACTACATTTGTTTGTGATTAGTGGCCTCAGTTCTCCTTGTCTTGGATTCCACTCTCCTATAAAACCTGCATTTTATCGTTCTCATTACCATCACAGAATTTACTCTGAGTGGCTCACTCAGCTATATGAATAGGTGTTCTTCCTAGATCTTCTATCTTCTGGTCTTTTTGCATAGTATAGGCATTTGATATTTCTTAACTAGGTAATGGGATTGCTATGGTTTGAAATTGCCCCTTTGGGACAACCTGCATGCAGCTTCCTGTTTCCTGTCAAGATGGTTTAACCTATGCTGCCATGAGGAGGGTTGCTGCATGTTTGGGTATTTGAAAGCAAACCTTGTGTTGCATTAAAGCTGTTGCTATCACAGTCAAGAATGTGGCAGGTAGGCTGTTGTCTATTTTCCCCCAAGAAATCCTGCAAAGCTTCCTTTGGTCAATGGCTTCTACCATTTCCCAATGACTACCAGCCATACATAGCTTACTAAGTCTGTGGAAGCAGTGTGCCTCTGCAATGAGGATTCTGGACTCAGCTTCCCTGTCTCCTCTTGTTTACCAGGCTTTGCTTTCCCTCTTCTTGCAGAGCTTTAACGAGCAGGGAATTATTCTCAATTAATGATAGCCAATCACTAGAGTGGGGAATATACACTTAGAGAATTATGACAAATCGCCATATACCGTGTGATCAGAGTATACAAATTACACCAGAAGCACAAAGTAGTTATGCTTGATTGGAGCAATTAAATGTTTTCTTTTAAAAGAAAAAAAAAAAAAACCTCCAGTGAGAATATTTTAGAAAATGGCTTTTTAATCATCTGTAGAAATGCAAAAATTACTGTCTCATAACAGTTTTAAAGAGCACCATGTTTAGAATTAACCAAAATCCCTTTTCATGGCCACAATACTCTTCACCCCTCCCCCACAAACCTGTTTACTTTAAACGTATTTTTAATCACAGACTTCAAATCATTATCATTTTGAATGAAATGATGATAAATTTTTTAAGGATAGAAATGAGGCATTTGACATCTATAGATGAGCAAGTGCTGCTCACTCCACACAGCTACACCCTAAACAAATATGCCATCTCTCCACCTAGTGGGACAATTCCCACCAGATGAATGATGTATCAGGAATGAAGTTCTAAGCAGTTCCTATCTTGAGTATAGTTTATTTTATAGGCACATTATGCAAAACTTAGGCAGTCACTAATCTTATTTGAGGATGGACTGTTGAATTTAGGAACTCTGATGACCAGAAGAAATAATATTGTTATGTTTTATTTTTACTGTGTCTTAGTCACTGTTCTATTGCTATGAAGAGACACCATGGCCAATGTCAACTCTTATTTTTAAAAAAGCATTTAATTGGGAGATTGCTTATAGTTTCAGAGACTTAGTTCATTATTGTCATGGCAACAAGAGTTTGTTGGCATGCAGGAAGGCTGGAGCAGTAGCTGAGGGCTTTACATCCTGATTGCCAGGCAGCAGGTAGAGAGAAAGGGAGACACTGGACTTAAATGTGGGCTTTTGAAACTTCAAAGCCCACCCTCAGCAACATACTTTTTCCAGCATATCTACTCCAACAAGACCACACTTCCACATCCTTCTAATCTTTTCAAATAGTTCCCTTTCCTGGTGACTAGATGAGCCTATGGAGGCCTTTCTTATTCAAACTATTAGACACTGTGTTTGAGAAGATGCAGAGAGAATATAAAGAAAACAAAAGACTTAAGGAAATAAGAACAACAGAACATCAGTCCCACCATCCAGGAACAAAATTCTGTCTTACTGGGCCAGTGTCTTCTTTTCTGCTCAGCTTTGGTCTTCAAGAAAGCTTGGATATCTTAGTTGAGTTCCTGTTGTTGTAACAGAATACCTGGAACTGAGCATCTTATAAAGAACAATGGTATGTTTTGGCTTATGGTTTTAGAGGTTATAGAGTTCAAGTACAAGGTTCTGCTATTGACTCAATTTTTGATCTTAGTTTAATGCTACTGCAATTTATGGTTACGGAGGAGGAGAAGGAGGAGGAGGAGGAGGAGGAGGAGGAGAAGAAGAAGAAGAAGAAGAGGAAGAGGAAGAGGAAACGGGTACACAGAGACATGGGTGAAGGAACTCTTCAACAGCCTACAACCTCATGAGAAAACCATATATCCACTCATAAGGTCCTTGGTGCCCATAACCCAGTTATCTCTTAAAGGCCCATCACAACTCAATCTGCCTCAGGAAAAATGATTTCAACAAGAGTTTTGCAAGTAACTAATATAAAACCACAGCACAGAAATATCTTCCCAGATAGAGTCAAGACTATCAGGAAATCAGGAGACATGGAGAAGCAGAGCTTGTGGAGCCTATGTGCAGTACATATCTAGAAGACAGAGAGAGGAGAGCAGGGGGAAGAGAGGGAGAGGGATAGGACATGCATCCACAGGGTACAGATTTCATTGTGTCTGTTGATGAGTCAGGCCCCCTGGACTTTCATACTTAATCATCAGGGATTTATAAGGATTCTGGGTATCTTCATGGATGTGGAGGCAAGCAGCCAGTCTTGTTAGCTATTTAAACAAGGTCAGCCATGTATATGCTTCACGGCAGCACTAATATATCTAATAATCTTCACTTTGAGTCAGTTTTATAAATTAAATGCAGAAATATTTTATAACAATGTAACTGTTTCTGGTAGGTTCCAAAAGGCTCCTGATGGTGGTGAATACCTGGTGGTATTTGAACTCTGTGTAGCAGAGACTAGTAGATCTGGGTTTTGTCCAGTTTAACTAAATGTCTTTTTCTAAAGTACCTTCTTTAGACAGTTTCTCAAATTGACTACATTTTTCCAAGGCTTATTAAATGTAGGCACCACACTTTACACACACTGGCACATTGAACCTTGGCAACACCCATTTATAGAATAGCCTTAAAAATAAGGAAATTAAGGTTCAGAGAGGTAAAATAAGCTGGTTATATGAGAAAAATCTAATATTGGATCATGAGGGAAATCAGTTCCATCTAGTTTCAGAAACCAAATTAGTCATGGGACCTATTCTTTCTGTCTGGACAGAAAAAGCACAACTTTTTATTTAGAGGGGAAGTCTTACTACAAATGTAACAATTAAAAGACAAAGGACCCATATTAACAAAACACCCAACAGAATTTAAACCTTGTTCAACTTGTCTTTCCATGGTAGGAAGCAGATGGCAAATTTGAGAGCTCACTTTTCTTCCTTTTTCATGCCAACTTATGATGATATTGATTCAACTTTAAAGGCCATTTATTAAACGTAATTTTAAATTATATAAATTATCAAATTATTTTTATGGTACTCTTTTAGTGGTTATATTATTCATTTAATTAGTTGGCATTGTGATTTTTAAAAAGCAGATTAACCCCATTTCTTAGGTTTATTTGCTTTGAGATTTATCTGCCTGACCCAGGTACCTGTGTAATTTTTAAATTTTATGCATATCTTTACATGAGGATGTGGTTTCAGAAGTTTCTCCTCTTTCTGGGCCATCCAGGGCTACATAGCATCTGGGTACAAGTGCACTGTTATGGTGAGCACTAGAGTTTGGATCTTGAGCACACTGAGAAGGCACACATATTAGAGGGTTGCTCTCCAATTTTACTGCTATTGGCAACGGTGGAACTTTGAAGAGGTGGGGCTTAAGGGAAGTTACTGGGTAGCCATAGATGAGATATTGGGACTGGAGTTTCTTTCTCTCCTGTTCTCTGCTTTCTGTATTTTATGAGCTGAATGTACTGCCTCCACCACAGCTCCACCCCCATATGCTTATTTATTATTTATTTTACAACCGACCACAGGTTCCCCTCTCTCCTCTCTTCCTAGTACCTCCTCTCCCACCACCCCTCTGCCTCCACCTGACCCTAACCTGTTTCTCCTCACTTTCTATTCAGACAAGGAAAGGCCTCCCATGGATATCACCAAAACATGGCATGTTAAGTTGTGCTTTCTAACCACAGAGCCAGGAACAACTTAACTAAGGAACCAAGAACTCTTATCTCCAAACCAGTAAACCTAAATAATCCATTTCTCCTTGTAAATTGACTTGTCTTGATTTATCATAGTGATGGGAAGCTAAGTAATATAGTGAGTATTCCTTTTTTTTTCTAGGCAATAAGGTTTGAAGAGATGTAGAGTTACCAAACCTGGTTCAGATGTAGGAAGAGAAGCTCTTTTTCTCACCAAGAGGTATTTCCTGTTATAATACCATTATACAATGAAAGTCAAGTGTCCTGGGATTAAATTTACTGTGGTGTTGTCTTCAAGGTCTCTGAGGCATGGCCTTTGCCTGACAAGTCAACGTTACAGAAAGTGTCCTTTCGGATCATTCTGTTGTGTCCTTCTCTGTTGGCGCTCTCACCACCTGCAGATTTCCGTTTGAACCTAGGCTCCCATTAAGACAGTAAGATTGTCTGTATTCAAGTGGAGGACTCAAAGCAGAACTAGAGAAATTTCCAAAACTAATAACCTCTACCATTCCGAATGAAAATACTTGATCAAATTAAGTCACTGTGATCTCTTTATCCACTGACATCCTGGAATCAAACCAGGGTTGGTCCTGAGATTAGGAAGTCAAAACTCAGACAGAATTTATAAAATGACAAGTGACTAAATCATCTGTAAATCCTCAGCTCCATCTTCCATTCTCATTTGCATATTTAATTGTTTCCAATAAGACCTCTTTCTAGCCGAAATAGAAAGACGGCATGTGTGTGAGCGCCCTGATGTGTGTTATCATCTGAAATCCACACAGGGTCTGCATCTACCTGCTGTGCTTAATTTCAGTATACATTTCTATGATTAATTCTGTTTTTCTCCAGTACATCAAATGTTCTTAGTCATTTATGTTTTACATAGTATGCTGTGAGTTAAAGGAGACATCTTTTAGGCATCTTAAGAAGTCAGCTGTTCTTCAATTTGAATTCTAGAGACATTCCAGCTAACAGCCGGATTCTTTATCCAAGACTTACAGTCCAACACTTGGACACATTTAGATGCCCTCAAGACAATTTAAGGAAAAGTGAACCTGACTGGGAAAATTTGCTCTGGTAATTTTATTTTTGTATGGCAGATATTTTTTGCATTTCCTTCATAATACATCAAAAAGGTTATGGCAAGATGAAAGTACTTACAAATTTGTGAACAATAGGAACCATAAGTATTCTCATATCATAGCCTTTCTAGTTTCCTGGAAAATGCTTCCTGTTCATCACTTCTTCAACAAATACTGTCATATTTATTTATTTTATTATTTTGGCGATCATGCAAGTTGGACTAAATGCTGAGTTGATTAGGCAAATGCCCTTTTACAGAAGTATATTGCCAGCCCTTCTTTTGTATTTGCTCTAGAGACAAGGTCACAGGAAGTTACCCAAGCTTGAATCTTTCTACAGCCTAGGCAAGCCTTGAACTTATGATCCTCCTGCCTCAGCCTCCCAAGGAGCTAGGATCACTTGCCTGAGTCATCAGGCCCAGCCAACATGAAAATACCTGTAATATCCACCACTTGATCTTGCTATTTAATAAATTAACAAATACTTATATTTTGATAACTTCAACACAACTGATTTCCTGTATCTTATTTTGTGTCTTAAGCAAACAAACAAACCTGTTATTTTGAAGGTAGATCCTTGGGATTCACCAGATTGTTATCAAAATTCATGACTCAAAAATCATCAGCAAACTTTTTCCAGGTTATATAGAAATTTACATCCGTGGGGTGTTCTAGTCTTACAATGGGGAAAAAAAAATCATTCTCCACTGCACATAACTTTGAGTATAATGGGGTTTTATTGAAACTTGTTATGTTATCTACATTTTTCCATAAATATTTTTATGTTTCTATAGAAGATATAAACACATCCCTTTATGAGCGCTTATTGAGCGCTCAATCTGCTTTTGCTTCTGAGCAAGGTACTGAGAAATATAAATGCAAAATAACTCATGGCGCCTGCTTTCAAAGACAGTTGACTCAAGCTGAATCAACTAAGCTCCAACTGAAGAAAACAACAGAGAGGGGGGAATTAAAGCTGTTCTAAATACTCAGGTGCTAACAATAGGTGCCAAAGATGAGTTCAGAAAAATGGCTAAACACAAGCATATGGACCCCAGATGTTGAGGAGACAGGTGTGGCATGGGGAGACAGGGTTAGAGTTCCAGTAAACAAAAGAGAGGCTGACCTCATTGCTAGACAGACACAAGACCCACAGGCTGAACAGAAACAGTACATTCTGTGCCCTCGTACTGGTGTATTTTTATCAGAGCATCCACAGCAGCTTGCCATGCTTTATTAGCCCAGTTCAAATATGTCTCAAATGCAACTATAATACACGGAATGTTATTTCCCTCTAGGATGATGTATCCATAGAATGAATAGAGAGCATCTTCTACATGGTGGCTGCTGTAAATACTTGTTGAAAGAAGGAAGAATAGGAACAAATAAGGGAAGAAAGGATGGAGGGAGAAAGGGTGAGAGAGGTGGACAGAGGAGTATGCAAGGGAACAGAGAGACCCCCCAACCATCAGATTGGAGCAAAATGTAGAGAGAGAAGGTAGAACATTCATACATATGGAGTGGTTGGAGTTAATCATGCTTGTAAGTGGATCCACTCTCACAATCAGTACTGTGAGGCTTCGAATAGGAAAGTTACAGGGCATTGTGATAATGCAGTAATTTCACAATGAAGTACCCAACACAGGTCTGAGAACATCGCAGGGATTCAAGAAATGTTAGCTCTTTCTTTGTTATCTCTAAATGTTGCGATGGCTTAAAGCTCATTTAATTACAAAAGCTGCTTCTTTCGAGGTATTTGAAAGTTTTTCAAAAGTGCAAATCAAAGTCCTTTCCTAAGAAAATCTTTATCCCATGGAATCTTCACAACTGGCTTGGGCAGTTTGTGTTGCATGCTAATTTTTGCTTCCAAATTCCTGCAAGTGCTTTATTCAACACTGAACCTTTATTAAGAAACAGGCACAATGATTAGCAGTTATTAAGGACCAATTTAGAGAAATTCAGTTTAATAAAATGTTGGAATTGGAGAATGTCTCACATTTGTCTAATACGTCACTTCTCTGGTTCTCAAGCATGCTCTTTCCCTCGAATTCTCAGCTACTTACTGCCCAAGAGAAGTTTCAGTAGAGCTCCCTCAAGATGTCTGTGTTTGTCTCTCTTCTAAGTGTCAGAGCCTGGGTTCTATATACCAGCTATTCAATTAGCATGTTTAAAAGGAAGAAAGTGGACATGAATATATGGGTGAATACCTAGACTGAGTATTTGTGTTTGAGTATTGCACGTACTTTACAGTATAATTTTTTTCATCTAAGTACTCAGAATCTTGGGATAATTTGGAATCATAGTGATAACTCCACAATTTTATTTTCACACTAGTTAACAAGGAAGAGATAAAATGGGACATGTCATCCAGGTGAAGAGAAACAGTTGTTATTCATATTTTCCAGCATACCCAATAGTGAGCCTGGGCTATGTGCAAAGATTAACCTTGTCTGTGGCAGAACTGTATAAATAATTGTCATCTAGTAGATCCTGGAACATGGACCTGATGTTAATTATTTGTATATTTCTATAATAGAACTTAAAATCTCACCGAAGTCACCTTTCTGGTCTTTTAAGTATATCTTATACCTTTTTCTAAGTGTATAGTATTATTATACTATATACCAAGCAAATTGTATACATTATTACAAAGAATAAAAGAGGAGGAAAGAGTTTAGAATTTGTTGTAAAACTTGGAAACTCAAACTGAAGCCAAATTCTTGGATGTGAGGACAGTGTGTCTTCCAAAGAAAATACATATGTGTTTCAATATCACTAATTGGTTACCTACAATTTTGATCCCGCAGGATTGGGAACACTGAAGTCAATGAGAGAACATGTAAGGATAGGGCTTGTCTGAGGACACCAGAGTTCTAAAAGCAATCAGAAAAAGCCAGTGTGTCCCCTTCTCTTCCTACATTTCATCATATTGTATGATGTAAAGTAATTATTGAATAGTTTGTGGAGGGGTTGGGGAGAGGGCTCAGTGGGTAAATTGCTTCCTGCTCAAGCATGAGAACCTGAGTTTGGATCTTGAACATTCTCATAAAAGCCTGGGATGGCAGCATGTGCTTGTAACTTCAGAGCTGGCCTTCAGCAGACACAAGCAGATCCTTGTCTCACTGGCCAGCCAGCAAATTTACAGGTGAAACATGGCACCCTGTTTTCAAAAATAAAATGGAAGCCAATATAGAAGGACAACGGAGGTTTACCTATGGCCTTCTCAAGAGTATACAATGGGCAAGCATATTGGGACACACACATGCATGCATGCACTCATACACCTAGAATATGGATTGTTATAACCCCTAGGCAAGAGCATGCATCTCTCAAATGGAATGCCTTATTGCATTAAAGCAATGAATGCACCACAATGGGTTATCATTTCTAGATCTTTAAAGAGTAAGTTATCATGTAACCTTAGAAAGATGTATCATAAGTTCAACAACTATGCAAATCAGATAGATTTGCATTTCTTAGCCCATCTTCCTTATCCAGTACAGACATGGTTGTGAATGCCCTTCCAGTGGATCAGACACTGGAAAATTTTACAACTTCGCATCCTCTGATGAATGAAGGTATTAGAATAGCAGATGGAGATGCTAGGAAACACAAGCAGTAGGGGGAGAGTCATCAAGGTGCCTGGCTTGTGAATGATTCAGTGTCCATAAAGCACTTTGATAGCTACCTTTAAAAAGAAAAAGAAAAGAGTAATATTTGCCAGTGTTTTCCCAGGAAGCTTCACTGAATATCTCTAGCATCTACAGGGGAAGAGGGGTCAGTCGCCATCAGTGGCATTGGAAAGGTGCTAAATGACTCTGGTCAACAGCACAGTGAGTGAGAGAGAGGTATCAGGTGCAGTGCAGGGCCACAACCCAGAACGCACGGAGTCTCTAGCCTGAAACACCAGCCTTTCTCAGCTTTAGTGTTAAATGCTGCCTGAGTTGTTACTCCTCAGTCCTGATCCCTTTCTTTACATTGGTAGATTTCATAATTAATCTGTTGTTCAAGACAGAAAGACAGAATTCTCATACCTGCCTCTCAAAGATGTGTCTTACATGAAGAACACTTACCCTAAGACTCCAAATAGGGAAATTGTGTTGCTTCCTGTGTGCCAGGGAAGAAACAAAGATGTTGTGTGCATAGTGTCTCCACAGAGCACTCCTATAGAAGAGGTGGCCACCTCCACTCAAGGATCTTTGAGTTTCTCTTTTTTTAACCTTTCAAGCTACACCCTCATTTAAGGGCAGCTTACTTATAAATTAGCAGTATTGATCACTTGGGGAATTAGCTAGAAAAATGCAAATAACTACCTATCATTACTTGGGGGGTGTTACTCAAAGCTGTAATATTATAAATGAATAGGCCCTTCAGGAATAGGAAATAGCACCTATGAGTGCTTCTATAATCATCTGACCTACATGAAGGGAAGAATCATCTAGGTAAGGTAATTCTGCTGAGATTTTGATGAATTTGAATGAAACAACTCTGTCAATAGATAATTTAGCCATCATTTTCTCCCAGCATATGGAGTATGCAAAAGTATGCAAACAGATTATTTCTTATGCAGGTAAAGTTTTAAGAGGAACAAAAGCATTTTCTCAATATTTCCTGAAATGCACATGTTAAAATTCAAAACTATATAACTTTAATGCTTCACCCTGAAGGTCTGTTTCTAAGCTATTAATTTGCTATCATGTTTTGGGGGAACTTGTCAAGTTCAAATTTTTTTTTCTTTCTTCCATATCTGCAAAGTGTGCACACATTTGAATTATGACTTTCCTACAGGAACTAACAGCTGTATGTGCAAATCATGCATATAAATCAATTACCAAGGCCTATGTACTATAAATGCACCCATTAATTAAGCAATGTCAGATGCTATGAACCATGAAGTTCATTACATCTTTAGCATTCAAAACCAAGGATTATTTGAAGAAGAAATACTAAGTTTACCTAATAGTTAATGAAATTAGGGCGGGTTGTTGCCAGCATTCTTATTTTATGCCTAATTCGGTGTTTAAATGTTTATGAATAAAACACTAACTGCTGAAAGCGGATATGTTGAAATGTAATTACTGGTAAGTTATAACGCACTTGAGGACTCATTATACCAGACTTGGGAGTTTCAAGATCACCAATATAACACACTCTCCAAAAACACCGAGTTTTTATGGGCTAAAAGCTGGAAAGACATAAATGCTGTTGAATTTATCCTGACTGAGTGGAAATTTTGATGATCGCCATGCTATGATTTATGAGTGTAACATTTTCCAGTCATTACGAGGTTGCGGTTCAGCATTGTGACATGATTTGCATATGTGAATATCCCAGCAAATTAGCTTCTGATGACTGCGGCATCTGCCTGGATAAAGAAGTCCTTATCTTTAACACAGAGCAGCGGCTGCTACAAAGAGACCTGGATGGAACAGAATTGTTCAGTCCTGTTTCCCTTTGAAATCAATAGTCAGGGACTCCGACACACATGGGTTCAATTTTGAGGATAAATACATGCTTGAAATGAGTAGGTTTACACATCTGTAGACATTTTAATATCCCTTAAGTTGTCTGCCTCACAAAGACTTCCTGGATGGTTCAGAGAAGCCTGACACCTTTTCCCACACCCCTTCGTCTGGGCTTGGAAATCCCATGGCTCTCTCTCTGTCTGCCCCCACTAAATTGCCTTTCACAGCCTCCTACATCGAAACCATACTCACTTGTGACTTAGGGAATAGAAACTCATATTAGTATATACATGTGTGTTTGCTATATGCCTGCACACATGCTACCAATATCCCAAGGTTAACCCACTCTCATTAACTCGAAAATTCTGTTTAATTCTGAGTTAAATAAAATACTGCTGTTCCCCAATTAAGGAATCCTTAAAAATGAATGATATTTTCTATTCCATAAATGGATTTGAATTTTTGAAGTCTTGCATTTCACAAATGCAATCAGGAATTTTAGTATATTTCAACTAATTCCTTGAGAATTTCATACAAAGTATTTTGATCATATTTGTCTTCCTCTGCTCCTCCTCTTAATTCCTCCCAGATCCACCTCCTACACCAACCTCTTCAATTTTGTGTAGAATGTAGGGGCCACAAACACCCTATGAGAGGTTATACCTTTAAAGAAAACTGACTCTCCCTCTCTTTTAAGCCAAATGTCAGGAGCTACTCAGCTAAAGGTGGGGGACTTGGAAGCCCTTCTCACTCCATGAGGGAATGTTGACTGGCTTCATCTTGTGCAGGTTTTGTGTAGGCAATCGCCGCTGCATGTGCACAGTGGTCCTGTCACATCCAGCAAGTCTGTTTGAATTCCCTATAAGCTGATGAGACCCTGTAGAGAAAATAAAGTCTAAGCAAAGGTGTGAGTTGCTAAGTCTTTCTTCCCTGTCAGGTTAGCTGTTTAGCTGCAAGTTCTCACCATGCATCCCCACATGACCTCAAATTTGAAACCCTCCTGCCTCCTCACAAGCTTTAAGATTATCAGTTCATGCCACTGCACAGCAAGTTTGGATGCCTAATGAGTTACTATTTTGTTTCTGACTCGTATTTGTTTTTCATTTTAATAGTTTCCAGATATAAGCCTTCCTCTTTTCTCCCCCATTTTGTTGCTCCAAAATAATATTAAGTGATTTCCCCTGTTTTTAACACTACTTAAATAGGATTTGATGCTTACCTTTAAAGTTGTCTAAATTCATGACTACTTGGGACTTCAAAAAATGTTTGATACAGTATTCCATGGTACATTCCAGGCTGTCCTTGAACTTACTATGTTGCCTACATACCCAAATTCTCAATCCTCCTACCTTGGCCTCCAGAGTGCTGCTATTACCGATATGTACCACCACACCTGGCCTGCTTATTTTAAATAGCAGCAGTGATTCTATTTTCTTTTTATTACTTTTTAAAACTCTACTCCTGGAAATAACTTCTAAGAAGCCATTTCATTTCAGTCCTTAGATAAAGTCTTAATGAGGACTGTAGTGTCTTTTCACATGCTTGGGGCAATTCTCAAGGTCACATCCATACATAGGATGATCTGCTTTACCTCTGACATGGTCATGAGAGACCAAATGGCTTCTACCCAAAGAACACTGGGTCTCTGCTATGACCTTTGAGTGAGAATTCAAAGTACACTAAATCAATACTGCTATGGAATTGATGTTGTCCTGGCTACAAATCTTATCCCATGTGGGAAGCATCAGTAGTTATTTGGACCATGTGTAGCATGGCATCCAGAATCATGAAGCAACAGAGTAGAATCAATGTTCTTTGCATGATGACTAATTTGCCCCTTTTATAAGGGGCAGTAGTAACAGCTCCACTGTCATTGTGATGGCCCTCCTTGCAAGGTGTTACTTCAAAGTCCCTGTTTTCCTTGACAACATTCAAAGAGGTAAAGAGAAACATCCAACATGGCCTTCTTCAGTTTTAGCTTGTATCCTGGGAGCCAGGTTTTGTAGGAAGTTCCAGCCTTCTTGCCTCATCCTCCACTGTATTACACAGAATCTCTTTCGTGTTGTGAGCAGGTATTTGTGCTGACTCATGTCTTCCCAGTACTTTAAAACCTAAATTATTACTCATAGAGAGCTTGGAAATGATGACAGATCTGGACTTAACTTTGATGATCAACTCTAAAGACAGCCTAAACTAAATCATTTCTATAACAAATAATTCACATAAAGTGGATTTAAACAGTTAACCAACAACTTTAAGAGAAGAGAGACATATGTAGGGTTTTAAACTAGTTGAAATTATTGTGTTTTGTTTTGTCTTCTTTAAGAAAAACATTTCCTGTTCACCCTGGGGAAGAAGACCACAAACAACCCAGAGTACAACTGGTTATCAATGAAGCAAGTATTTCTGCTCAGTGCATGTTTCTGTCATGGAGACCAAAGACAACAGCATGACCATGAAAATGTCAAAGACTTCACTTGTTTTTGGGAATAGTTCTTTATAAGGATATGTAGAGGATTTTAGTTACTAATAATGTAATATTTAAAATAATGTAACTACATCAATTGCAAGGTCATTTACATGCATAAACTTTTAACAGTCATCTCATAAATTATTTTCAAAAATGTTGAAGAAATTCTTACAGTGCTGTGAGTGGGACATTCTGCTTTTTGCTCACACAGAAGGAATTATGTTCAACAATTGCTTGAGACCAACATTTGGCAAGAATCAGAGTAGGCCCCTAGTGGATCTGACGGCAAAGCATTTGAGATGTTTAATCAGGTGACTTAGCTAAGGAAGGACTACTGAGATCCCTACTGCCGGTCAAGCTCTGCTGTCTGTCAAGGTGGAATGACTGGTGAGGTTGCTATAAATCTGAGAAAATTAGCTGTCACCATCACCTGGAACCCAGTTCCAAAACCTTCCTGACTGAAGTCAGACTGTGGAAAATTACGACTGGAGTCTTTGCCATTAACATTTCTAACTGTCTAGGCGGGAATTTTTAGAAGTTTGTGATATCTGAGGAAATTTATCATATGCTTTATATTTCCGTATGATATGATTGTCTTCCTCTTGGGAACATTAAGTTAACATTGTTATTATTATTATTATTATTATTATTATTATTATTATTATTATTATTTTACAAATAACAAAAATTGGGAGATGGAAGATAAGTGTTCATGTGCTTTTTCCAAAACTGGTGGTGATATTTTGAGGAGCTGTGGACTCATTAGGAGAGAGGGCCTAGGACTGTCAGAAGTTTAACACTGGGGTTGGGCTTTTGAAGGTCATCCCCAGCCCCTGGTTCCTGTTGCATTCCCTGCTTCATAGTCTGTTCTGATGAAGAACAGCTTTTCTCACACACTGGAGCTCTGATCCAGTATGTTTTCTTTGCCATGATGGATTAGAAAACCTTTTGAAACTGTAGGCTGCACAGATCTCTCCTCTAAGGTGTTTCTGTTGGGCACTGTGGTCCATGCTGATGAGAAATTATCTGACTCACAATATTTACCCTAAATGGCAGATGACTGCTTAAGTATGCAACACATTTAATTTTGTACTCAGTTGATCTTATCTAGTAGTTCAGAAAAATATCTATTATTGTCTCACTTGGAGTATAATTTTAGATTGTAGGAGGTAAAAAAAGTTAAACAAGAAATTCCAAAATAAAGTTTTCATATGAAGTCACACCATCTAAATCAAAACTAGAACTAAACATTTCATAGGGTATAGTTGCTTGTCCTCTGGTTCCAGCTGAGGCTGGACCAGAACGATTATGAATTTGACATTCACCTGTTCTGTACGCAAGGTCAAGGATAGCACAGGCTATATAGTGGGGTCCTATAGAATAAAAATTAAGAAGATAAAAAGAACTTTTATGTTTTCCCTTTATATGTATAAAATCTCTATAGGTCACCTGGAAGAATCCCATTATGAACCCAGCAAAGGCCTTTCAGAAAGTGATATGATCCTTCCTACACACTGAGGTAAACCCCATAGAACGGGGTGGACTAGGAGTTATGAGGGGGACTTAGGGGTCAGCGGTCAGCAGCTGGAGAGAGGATAAAGGGTCCAGTGTGCAGTCACAATTATATGTGCTTGTTTCTCAAAGCTGATATAACCAAGAGTCATAAAGCAGATGAAAAAGCAGAAATTGCCCCACAGGTTTGGAGTCAGAAAGAAAAAGCAAAGGTCCTAGCAAAGTTGGTTTCCTCTAAGGGCCACTGGAGAGTGTCTGCTCCACCTTTCTCCTGAAGCTCCTGTTAGATTGCCAGTGATGTTTAGCATCCCTTGGCATCCTTGTCTCCAGCTCCACATTCAGGTGGCACCTTCCCTATATGTATCTCTATATTGCTTTTTCTATATGGTCATCTGGTCCTATGTGAGTAGCATTACACTAGGCATCAGCAAAAGTCATTTTAACTAATGGCACCTTCAGTGATTTTTTCAAAGTAATTTCCATTCTAAATTAGTACCCTAAGTGCCTTTCAGATGGAGACTTCAATATAATGATGCTATTGGGGCATACTTCAACTTCCCATACTGTTTTATTCAACTTCTGTGAACCTGGGAAGTTTTCTTCATCTGAGTATCAGGTTCCCCATTATAAGTATTACACAATTCACACTATATCATTGGAGTACATAGGGATTTAAATGGGACACATACATACATATATGGTTAACGAAGTACATTTTCATTATCATCAATGGTTGAGTATAATAATCTTGTCTATAAATTTATTTCCATATGGTTGTAAATTTTGCATACTCTTAACTTCTTACCTATGGGGGAAAATGTATGACAACTTTTGTAAGAAAAAAAAAACTGACAGGTAAAATGCAAAATAAAAACTAAATGCAATTTTCAATGGTCATCATCTGTCTATAAAGCATTCTGGATAAGTTATTACATACTTCCATACTAGTCTGGGAACTCAGTGATAAAGTGATCTACACAGAAAACTTATTATTGCTTAAAGTAAAAGTATCAAGACTAATATTTATAATCTTCTCACTACATATTTTGTGGAAAAATACACTGCACATACCTAATAGTAATAGTCAAAAACTGAGATCAAATAGAGCTTAGAACTCACTTTGTCAAAGATATAGATACTTTGTATGGATTTTAAAATATGTTGACTATTTCATGATATTTTGTGAAAAGTATAGTAAGAAGACTGTATTTAAAATAACAGAAGTCAGTCTAGCCTCCATGAGAAGCCTCATTAGTTTTCTTTGATAATTAGCTATTACTGCATCAAAAATTATTAGCTAGTATAAAACAAAATAAAAGCTCTCTAGAAAGTGAACCCCCATGAATACTTATTGTGAGTAAATTAAATTGAAAAAGCCTCGATTAAGCAATGTACAGCTAATTTCACACAAAAATGCTGATTTCTCCCCGAAGAACAGCTATAGACTACATTAAGATAGGAGAACTTCATATGAATGACAACTAATGAAAAACTGTATTAATATGAGGTCTCTGATTAGATTAAAAAGCATGCAGCACTTTGTGTATTTAAAAATGAGATGAATTAACATCAGTGTTATATATTGGACAGCAACCCGGTGGACAAACCTAAGGTCAACAAGTTCATCCTCTGAATTTATATCCTATAGCAGTCTTAGCTACAGCCCTTCATCATACTAGTCTATAGGTGGATACATACATTCTAAGTTGGGTGAGTCGCTGATATATTTCATAGTACATTTTTTGCCATGTATATATGTGTGCAGGCACACACACATGGTTGTGCATGGCTTTCTTGATCTTTCTCCACTGTATTTACTAAAGCAGCACCTTTCACTGAATCCAGATCTATTTTAGACTATGGACTAGCTGGCCCCATGGATTCTGGTGTCTCCTTCCGTAGCACGGTGGTGACAGATAGGCAGCCACACACTCATAGCTTTTATATGAGTATCAGGGATTTGAACTTGAGTCCTTAAGCTTGAACGGCAAGCACTTTATCTACTTAATCAACTCACTAACCCATCATAATATTAAAAAAAATAATTTTTAGCTAAAAAGCATGAAATGCACAAAAGTGAAAGAAAAGAAAAAAAATGTGGTCCAAAGTAGTTGTGAAGAGTGCATGCTTCCCAGTGTGAGTATTGATGGGATGCAGAAATGCCTGCTTAATTAACTTTCTGAACACATTATTATAGCACATGTGCTTCACCAAAAGCATCCTTTGCAGGATGGATCTTAAGGGGAGTTTTCAGATAGATTTCAGAACTAATTTGCATTATATATTCACAAAATTCCCCTTATGGTAATGAAAGGCAAAGAATAAGACAACTTTGTGCAATTTACATACTTGATGGCACATCCCTACCTATATCCTTAAGCCAAGAGTTGGAGTCACAGTGCTCATGGCTCTGTAGTGGTCCTCTGCCCAACACCACACCATGCTCTCTACTGTCTACTCTCTGATGGTGTTGGATTTATCTCTCCTTCCCTTTACAAGGCAAACAGTACAACTCTTCAAGATGCAGCCATGTTTAGTAGAAATCTGCCTGGTTGAAGCCATGGCTAGTCAATAGCCAACACTGGAAAATGACTGAGTAAATATGAGTCTACTAAAAATTGTTCTAAGCTTGGTCATGGTGTGATAGTGGGAGGGAAAGCAGAAAAGAAAGAAAGGAAAGTCAGTACTATTTGTCAGATCTTGATATTTTCACTAATATTAAATATAGTGGGTAATTATACTACAAAGTTTCTTATTTTATATCAGTCCTTACAAAATATTCCATCTATGCCTCATCAATCAACCATTAGAAATAAGCTTCTATAATTTATGAATGTTGTGTATATTATTTTTTTGAGCAACTGGCTCCTTAGAAAAATTATAATTACTTAAAAAGGAGAAATAGCCTGTGGAAATTAAATTTTATATTTGTTGGCATCCAAAGTGACAAGTTTTATTGAAGCATTTTTTTTTATTTGCCTGCCCACTCACTCCTTATCTCCTGGCTCCTACCCAGTTTGGAGATGGCTAGCCACAGGACTCACCCCTGATTTCATATCACTTATGTTCTATCCTCCATTCTAGCCTCTCCCTTACAGCTTATTTTTTTCTCCTCTAATTGGCACAGTGATGGTTAATCTCAATTGCTAACTTGATGAGATCTGCAATCACCTTAGAGATGGTCTCCAGGCAATGACTGTGGCATTAATGGGCTGGGAAGCTCTGCCCCTTGTGGATGGCATCATTGCCTGGGCTGGGATCCTGGATTGTATGAAAAGGAGAAAGTGAGATGAGGACAGGCATCCATTGCTCTCTTTCTCCTGACTGTAAATGCAATGTGACCAACAGCTTCAAGCTCTTACTGCATGGACTACTACATCATGATGTACTGGACCCTTTTACTGTGAGACAAAGGAAATGTATTCTTAAATTGCTCTTGTCAGGGTATTGTATCACAACATCAGGTAAAATAACTAAGATAGTCCCCTTTCTAGCTTCCTGATCACTAAGCACATAAAAGAAATCCTTTCTGACACAAATGTGTAATCTTACAGCACAACGTTTGGGCCTTTTATGAATTTAAATGGTTGACAATAACCACAGCCAAGGTGATCATGCCTCTTTAGAAAGTCCTAATTAGCAGAATTAGACCAGAATTTTTTTTTTTGAGCTGAGGATTGAACCCAGGGCCTTGCACTTGCTAGGCAAGCGCTCTACCACTGAGCTAAATCCCCAACCAGAAATTTTAAGTAAAATTTATATAATACAAATTAAACTTTTTTCAATATCTCTAGTCAATTTTCAATAGGAGTGGGTTTGAAACAAGCCTTCTATTCAAGAACAATTTTCTTCTGCAATGTAAAGATCACATATAATACATCAACTCTCCATAATGGACAATGAAAGGATTGGGTGACACTTTTGCTTAAATTTTTATTAAAATAAAAGATTTTTTTTTCTAAGCCACACATGGCATCTCATGCCCACACCTAATTCTTGGGAGGCTAGGGTAGGAAGAGTGCTGTGACTTTGAGGCTATCCTGGGCTACAGAGTACAGATCCCCACATATGTAGAAAATTAATAGAATTCTGCATCTGCTAAATACTTTTTTATTAATTAAGTTCCTGCATTCAGCAAATGGCTCACATAAGGACTAATGGCAGTGGAGGGGCTCTCTGTGCCCTTAAGGGGTTAGCCTGATCTCCATGGTATCCTAAGAGCTGATAGTTAATCTTATCTTCTGGCCACCATTAACCAAGGATAATGATGTCAGCGGCTTTCTTATTTGCCTAACTGTTCTTAACATCCTTCAAAATGTTGTGGAGTAACAGTTGCAGGTGATAGGAGTGGCATGTGCAACTTCCAGGACCACAGAGAGACACCAATTTGACTTATATGTAGATTTTGTCTTTTGCTGGATTTCAGTTGCTAAGGTCTATCATAGAATCCATTTTCATTCCTTACTAGCATACTGTGGGTATCTGGTGGAGGTGAGAAGAAATCTGAAAGACGGAAGAACACTGAACTACTTAAGATTAGAGCTCAGAGAAAGGCATCCATCCCCTAAGGCACAGCCATTGCCTATGTTTCCTCTGCTCCATAAAGGACAATATGAGAAAGGACAGTGAGAGACATAGAGTCACTCAAGGCATGGTGTACTAGAGTCCAAGGAAGAAAGACACAGATGTCCCAAGGAAACCAGAGGAACTCAAGCATCCAAGAGTGGAGAGAGTAGCTGGGCGTGTTAGGGGCGAAGCTAAAGAGCAGGACTGTGGATGTCTGTATGGATTTGTAGGAGGAAATAAGCTCACAATGTAAATGTTGTACAACTACTGAATGGTGGTCAGTTAAAGGCCTGGTGACAAGAGATGATGCTATTTGCCATTTATTTTAATGTACCATCACCCTGAAGGCAAGATGGGAATTGCAGGGAAGATTGTAAGGGAGAAGATGGAGGCAGGAGGAAAAGCCTGGTTTTGGTAGAGACCTGAGAGGATACTGAGGAAGTGGAATGAGGAATAAAACAAATCATCTGGACATTTGAAAAATTCACCAATCCTTGGTGGCTTAGAGAGACAGATGTGACAAATGATACTGGGATGATGCCATGGACTTCGAATAATTAGATGAAAGAATCCATCAAATGGAGTTTCCTGAAGTTCAATATTTAATGTCCAATTGAGAGGAGAAAGAAGACAGTGTGTGTGTGTGTGGGGGGGGGAGTATAGGGCAGGGAGGGAAGCACCACAAATACTTGGAGATTAAGATGTTAAGAAATGTCAAAACATTGCTTATGGTCATCTGTCTTGAATGCTCTGAAGGGATTAAGTATAAGAAAAGAAATATGACCACTAGATTTAGTAACAGGAAATCAGTGGTGAATTTGCAAGCCATATGTAATGAACAGCTATCAAAAAATTTTTGAGGACTGCGAAAATGAGTCAGTGCCTACCAGCATGAGAATCCCACCATTCACATAAAAAGCAAATGTTAATGACATGCATCTTTAACTGGGAGAGACACGGGTATTCTGAACGCTTGCTTGCCAGCTCTTCTAGTGGAAACAGCAAGTGACCGGTTCAGTGAGAGACCCTGACTCAAAATAAAGTAGAGAAGGGATTGAAGGGGAAATCCCAGGCCAACTTCTGGTACATACATCTATGCATGCATGTTCTCCTCTTCCTTCCCCCACATACAAGAAAGGGAAAGAAAGAAAATGAGAAGGAAAAAGAAAGCAAGAAAATATTTTCAAGTCCTTAAAAAAAAACTGCAGATGTTTTTGTCTTCAAAAAATTTAATTGATATTGAAAGAGATTAAGGTAATTCAAATAAATCTCACCAGGTCACACAGTCACTTATTACCAGCGTTTGGGCTGGCATCCTCTTTCATAGATGTTGTTTTGTTTTGTTTTGCTTTTTTTTTGTCAGTGGTTTCTGATATTTAATTATCTGAGAATACAAATCTCAATTTCTAATTAAAACAGGCAACTGACCACTCAAAGTAGTAATCCTATGCTCCAGATCTTCAGGACAATCTATACCATTCCACTGCTGGTGGATGTTCTCAAGCAGACACTTACTTACTCGAGGAATTCAGAAATGCTTTGATTCAAAAGTTCCACAAAAGAAGATGAGAACTGTCCAGTCCGACAACCACAGGGAAATGCACCTTTACTCTGGTCATTTTTAAAAAGCTGTTGATGATACCCTTGTCAAAATTACTAGAAGGCAACTGTAAAATGTCATGTCAAAGCAAACAAAACCAACATTCCTCCATCCACCTCCTCACTGTGGCATACCAGAAGCATTGGAAAGCACTTACTCAGCACTTCTTTTCACTTTGGTAAGATGAAAACAACATATTTTTTTCCTTTCTTCATCATCTCTTAACAATGTACTCTCTCTGGCTAGGACTTTGCATTCCAATTTAAAGCCTAGCGCAAAATTTTTATAGCTGAATTATAAATCCCTGAAAATAGAGATTTATAATGGAAATTTTGGAAACTCATACCTAATAGATCCACACTACCTAGAGTCCATCTAATGAAAAGGGCTCTGCACCTTCTTTCAAATAGCTTTGCTAATAACATTAAATGATAAAAGCATGTACAGATAAAATATTGAAGATATAACACTCTTTTTCTGTTTGATGCAGTAATCCTTACATTGTTGTAAAGGAAAAAAGCAAAGAGTCTGCTCTGATAGAAGAAGGTAAAACATGAACAATATCTTTGAGAAAATGATGGGTTATTAAGGTATGGCCTGTAACATCATAGTCAAAATCGATAAAACTTTTATAGCCTAGTCTTATTTTCACAGAGATTACATGCCCAAATCTCAGTGCCAAAGACACATGTTAATAACCTTACAACTTTTAATTAAGCAATATGTAAAAGTGGATTCCCATTAAGCTGTGATTTGTGGGTTACTTCATTACAGTCGGTCCCAACCTAGAGACACATACTCAATACAAATCAAGCACTCTGTATTATCCAGCTTAATGTGAACCTGTGGCTGATGCTTTATTGCCAGTTCAGAAGAACAGTCCACAGAAAGTCTTTTTCCCTCAAAGATGAGGACAGAGATCAAAACCTAATGACCCTGTGGTGTTTCTCTAGTGAAATGACTTGTCTGCATTGTTTATTTGCATAACACACTCATTACTCATAAGGTTAATTATCGTACATCTGATTATCTGACCTGAGGGGTTAGAGTTGCTATTGACACAAACCCATAGAGGGCAGCCTGGTAGTTGGTCTGGTAGTTAGGGGCAAGACTAAATTTCCTTCCCTTCCACTATGGTAAAGGATGTATTAAGTAACTAATGGCCTGGGAAGAATTAGGCACATGAAAAGAACACAAGGCTGTCTTCCTTTACAAAGTAAATTCTCTAGGACTAAAGTATTAATTGTAAAATACAAAAAGATAGGAATATAAGGAAAGAGTATGAATCTATGGATGAGTATTTTATATAAAGAGAAGATGAAAATATAAGAAAACTGATATACTTGATCTAGTAGACAATAAGTCTCTAAACAAAACATGAACACCCTACCTTCAAATTTTTAAATGATATATAGCGTAGAAAAATATTTGAGTTAATCAATATCTAAATATAGTCATTGGATATTCAACAGTCATTATGTGTTGAGAATTGTCATAGATGTAATACCACATATATACATAATATGTATATTACTGTATATGCTCATATTAAGGACAATGTGTCTCAAATATCTATATGTTGGTTGTTTAGATTTTTCCATCTTTCTGTCTGTGTCTCTCTCTATCTCTGTGTCTCTGTGTGTGTGTGTGTGTATTAACTCATAAGTGCTCTATCCCATCGTCTGCCTCTACCATGATGCATTACCCTCACCAGAAGCCCAGTGATATCAAACCACCCAAGACCATTGCTTAAAATAAAACTTTTAGCTTTACAAATGACTTGGCCCAGGTATTTTGTTTTAGTAAAATTGAACTAACAAATATATTCATCCCAACAAAATTCATTTTCGGAATATGAGGTTGTTTGACTTGTCCTGTACATATTTTTAGGTCTCCTATTCCATTCAACTGATTTGTTTACTCATATTTGTGACCACAAACTAGTGTAGTAATTCAAGTTTTCTGTACATTTCAAATTCTCTCTCTCTCTCTCTCTCTCTCTCTCTCTCTCCCCCTCCCCACAAGGTTAGGTATTATACAGTAATTTCAAGAATCTTAGAAATTGTGTAACTCACTGAAAACACCAACAGATTACCAGGATTACCAACATGATATATGCATTTCCATTATCACTATACAAAAATATACATATTATTTGCATATGTAAAGAAATAGATACGTCAAATATGTTTTGACTTGAAACAATAACGTATCTACTTTATTAAAGTATAACATGTACATTTCCAAGTCAATTCCTATATTGTGGCAAGATTCCATGTGATGCTTTAGAAGCAGTCAGCAAATTCAGGCTCTTCTCATCTCACTAGGGCACAGCTACTTCCACTCCTTTCCGTATTTCTCTGGGTGGTGCCATGTTATTGCAAGGCAGGGAAGAGGGGGAAAGAGTGGTGTAATCTGTGACATCTAAAGTTCTGACACCCCATAGAAGCTCCCACAGTCCCCATCCAAAGCATTCCCTAGAGACACTCCATTCTGCCTTCAACATTTTTGAGAATCTGTAACTCTGGCCAAGGAGACCTGGTAAACCCGACACAGCTCTTTCTGTACATTGACCTGGAAATATCAGTGGGAGTAGCTTTGAGCTTACTGTTTGATGATCACTGGTAAAGATGAGACAAAGTGCT
Source organism: Onychomys torridus (assembly GCF_903995425.1). Classification (NCBI taxonomy): domain Eukaryota; kingdom Metazoa; phylum Chordata; class Mammalia; order Rodentia; family Cricetidae; genus Onychomys; species Onychomys torridus. Next base: position 113,114,633 of record NC_050447.1, read on the forward strand.
CCGAATGAGTGAGACATTCTTCTGTATTAGATATTAACACTTAGGATTCATCTGCATCCTTCAAGACTGTAAATAATCCTATTGTAAAAAGCTGGAATTTATGTCACCTATCTTCTGGTATTTAATAACATATATTTTGTTTATAATATGTAACAATAAACAATATAATATGAAATATACATATTATATTTATTCAAGTCCTTCTTTGAAAAAATGAAATGTTTGGCTATGTGGCTTAAATTTCTGCTTATCAGGTAGATATTTATTTAGGCTTTTTAACTTTTCCTTATAACAGATGACTGGTCCAATGCCTTGCTCATATTTATCATTCTTTCCTTACTGAGAATTTTGAATGAATGATAAATCATTCCAGTGATAGGCCACCTTATTTCTCTTTTCCTTCACTAATGTCATGTGCTGCACTAGCAGACTTGGTAATGACGCTCAGTGTCCAGGGAAACCTTGACTGTGAGCAGGACATTTTCCAGAATGCATTGCTTACAAATTTTGCTAACATTTTTCTAAAATTCTTGGGTGTGTGTGTGTGTGTGTGTGTGTGTGTGTGTGTGTGTGTGTGCATACCAGGCTTTTTCTTTTGAGTCCCTAACCAACTACCAAATCACAATTCAGAGACTTAATATTAATATTAGTTCTAAATGCTCAGTCTTATCTTAGCTTTTATTTTAATGTGTTTCTCTTTATCTTTTTTTGTCTCGTGGCTTTTTATCTTTTTTTCTTTCTGTATATCTTAATTTCCTTCTGTCTCTATGTATGGCTGGCTGGCAGTTGCCTAGCTTCTGGCCACAAGTGTGTCTTTTTCCTCATTCTCTTCTCCTTCTTCTCTGTCATTCCTAGATTTCTCCTCATACTAATTCTCTCTGCCTGCTACCCCTGCCTATGTTTTTTCTGCTTAACTATTGGCTGTTCAGGTCTTTATTAGACCAATCAGGTGCTTTGGGAAGGCAAGGTGAAACAAATGCATCATAAACAAAAGTAACACACCTTTACATAATTAAAGTAATATTCTGCAGCATAAACAAATGTAACACATCCTTACATAGTTAAATATGTCACAAAGATTGTGTGTGTGTGTATGTACAAGAGAGACACATAGAACAGAGACACAGACACAAAGACACACACACACACACACACACACACACACACACACACACACACAAGGAGATTGCTGGGTACACCGTTAGTCCTATAGATACACATATCACTTGTATGTATTTTAAATTTCTAGCAACTAATATTTTGTGATCTTAAATATTTAAATGATATGGTATTTATCTGATATTTTGGTGATTTTATTTAAATCAATCGTAAGTTTACTATTTTGTGATCTTTGAAGGATCCTTTCTATTACCCTTTAAGAAGATATTTCAGTATTATTTATTCAGGAATTTAAATAGCTTCCATAAATTTGTTCCTTCTTTTGAAAATTATCTGGGTTGTTAATATGTTTGTATTACTCACCACAAGACCATGTATACTGCATTTTATGTTATAACTTCTTCTTTGCATGTAACAACATTGTGCTTTCTAGTCCCTAATGTGTGTTCATTTGTTCCTCTTGTCAGTCTTGCTGGAATAAGGAATTAATGCCAAGCTTCAGTACTTTAAATGATATCATTAATTTTAACTAATATTCTAATTAGTTAGTTTATACACTATTATTTTATGAATGACTTTCTGATTTTGATAGCTTATTCTTTTTATATTTTTCCAGCTTTCTTATGTATTTCAAAAGCGATAACAGTGTGGGCATCTCAATGTAATTTTTTATATCTCATAGGACTTCATAAACACTGCTTTAATTACCTCCTTATCAGTACTTTATTAATAGCTTATGCCAGCAATTTTTGTTTCCTCTTTGGTTCAAAGTAATTTTAAAAGTTCTTTATATGAATATGTGTCATTGTATCTTCACTTTATTACATTATCTGAATGTGTACTGTCTAACTTGTCCTATGTATGCATCTTTTGTAGTTCTATTTTCTGTCTTGAACAGGAGCCTTGATGCATGGAGAGTCTTTTAAATGCAGTAGCAACATCAGAAAGTAAGAATTTTTGTTGCTTCTGCAAAGCATTACCTCATTTGTGTAAATTGCTCTGCTATAGTGTGTTCTAGTTTGGAGTGTAATTTTGCTATGTGCATCAGTAAAGGTCTAAAACTTTGTCAAAATTGCATTGGATGCATTGCCAAACCATGCACGCTTTCCTGACTCAATATCCTAACGGGTAAGTTCCAAGGTTTACTAGGCGCTCCCCGTAACTTTTACAAGAGATTGGTGTGTTTTCTTGGTACAGTTTGTTTGCTTATTTGTTGGTTTCATAAAAGTTAATGTAGGGATGTTTTTTTCTAGGGAGATTTTCTGATGAGAATGTCAGAGCCCATTCTCTTTATGTCTCTTTGGTGGCTGTATAAATTAGTCATGAGTGAAGGGAGTTAAACCCATCTGCCTATAATGTGATACAAGCTTTAGGACTTTGAGAAGAAAAACCTAATCAGACTTGGTGGGCTCTCTATGGACTGGGCAGGTGGAGCGAGATGCAATTTTTAAATACAGGAGTGAATGTTAGCATCCCACGAGAAGGGGCTATTTGAACAAATCATGTGAGATGGAGGTGTTAGCCAAGTGGACCTAGCGGGGAACCTAGCTTTGCAAATGCTATCGGTAATCAAAAGCCTATTGCAGACTTTTAAGCAAAAAGAACAAGGGCATTTGAGAAATAGAACGAAGCCAGGGTGATGGTGCCTAAGGGGCTGGGACAGCGAGAGGTGATGCTGGGCAGGCTGAGTGATTGACTTTGCACTGAGGGCTTTGTGCTGTTGTGTCACTAAGTAGGAGCTGGGGCAAGAGTCACACTTAAGTCACTGCCTTGTGTATTAGTTGCCATGCTGAGAGCAGAGCAAATTAAACATGAAGGAAGCTTACTGAAGAAGCCTGAGAGCAAGGAGCAGCTCAGACTGGGGCTTAGTAGGAAGTGAGCTGACACACAGCTTCTGGAGTGTCACTGCAAATCTATGTAGCTTCTGAAAGGCTAACAGGGGCAGCTGTTAGAGAAGACATCAGCACCAGCCCTTCTTCCCTGAGCACCCACCTTTTGTGACCTGTATCTTCTTGTGTTGTGATCATTGGATGGGGTATTTGCACTCCTACCTGGAAGCCTATGTTAAAACAAGTGTAATGAAATTTCAGAGAGTGGTTACTCAATATGGACATCAGGGATAGATGACAGCTGTACTGTACAGAATTCCAGGTGACATGTGATAGCCATATTGAAGCTTTAAAAAGAACTTTCATTTTAAGCTAGCAATGGCTACTTGCAATAACATGGGAGATACATGCTATATTTAATAAAATCGTATGATACTGACTAAAAAATGGTAAAGATGGAATGTTACTACTAGCATATTCAGATACTACTGTCTAAACTTGATACTATCTTAAAAATAGATTAATTAAAGGACTTTGTCAGTCCACTTGCAATCCTAGCATTTGGAGACAGAGGCAGAATTATTAGTTTATGGTCAGTCTGTGCTGTATAAGGAATTCCAGGCCAGCCTGGTAAACAAAAAGGAAGAAGTTGTTGAGAGAGGTCAAGGAAAAAGAGGAAGACTGAGGAAAAGTCTGGGCGGTAGGGAGGAAGAGGGTATAAAGGACATTCTGATTATCACACTTGCACCACCAAAGAGAGCCACTAACCCACATTCAGAGAGCAAGGACAAAGTCCATTGAGGTAAGTAAGGCAACATAGTGGGGAAGTTGGTTGATGGGGCTTCTTAGGCTCCAAGGAAGGGGTTCTAATTTGCTTTTTATTGCTGTGATAACACACTGACCAAAAGTACCTCAGGCAGGAGAGGGCTTATGCTAGCTTACAGGTTATAGTCCACCATCAAGCAAGCCTAGGCTGGAGCTCAAGGCAGGAACTGAAGGAAGAGACTGTGACTCACTCCCCATGGCTTGATCTGCTACCTTTTTTATACAGCTTAGGACCATCTGCCCAACGGTAGCAATACCCACAGTGGTCTGGGCCCTCCCACATCAATCATTAATTAAGAAAACACCCACAGGCATGCCCATAGGACAATCTGATGGAGTCAATTCTTAACTGAGGGTCCCTTTTTCTAGGAAACTCCTGTTTATGTCATGGTGGGCTTTAGTGATATATCTGTCTTCGCATCATTTCTGTTTCTGTAAGAAGCCTCTCACCCACATTTCTCTAAGTAACCCCAATAAAACTCATTGATCTACCAAGTTGAACTTTTGAGGTATCCTTACATTAGTCTGTCTTTAATTCTTGACCTGAAGTGAGTAAATATTTGTTACCATCCCCCCAGGAACAGCACCAAACAGAACACCCAACGGGTCATGTTAAAGATTATGTCCTTAGTTTGGCACTATGGGATGTGATGGTAGAAACTTTAATGAGACTTTTCATGTGATCCACTTCCGGGTTAAATACCCAAAAAACTCTATATCCTACCACAGAGGTATTTGCTCATCTATGTTTACTGCTGTGTTGTTCACAACAGCCAGGGAACGGAACCACTCAAGTTGTCCATCAATAAGAGAAAGAACAATGAAAATGTGGCATATGTACACGATGGAATGCTATTTAAAGAAGAATGAAATAGGGACATTTTGAGGAAACATGATGGGTCTGAGTATTATTGTAAATGAGGCAATTCAGACTCAGAAAAAACAATTCCTGTGTTCTCTTCTCAAGTGTGCATCCTAGCTTATTATGTCTATGTCTATGTATATGAGTAGAAATGACTGTCTATATAGGGTAGGAAACAAGTATGGAGACCACTGGAGGGGGAAAGGAGTTCTTGAACAAAGAGAGGCAATAGGATATGGAACATAAAAGCAAGAAGGAGGCTTGGGAGGGCAGGAGGAGGCTGGGGAGGGCAGGAGGAGGCTGGGGAGGGCAGAAGGAGGCTGTTGTGGGCAGAAGGAGGCTGGACTGGACTAATACAAAATTGTTCAAAGGAATGGGGGAGAAGATGACAGGATCAGCAAAACAAATTTTGCTCAAAATGCTCTAATATCTAATACAACAAAGGTTGATTAACTTTTTAAAAATAAGAAATAAAAGAGAATTGAGGCACAGTAGAATGCCTTCTTGTTATTACGGGTAGGTTCTGCAAAGATATGGGAACACTTGCCCTTTTCTGTTTGTCCCTGCCATAAGGTGAGCAACTTGGATCCTCTGGGCATTCTGCACCATAATGTACTGCCTGGTCATGGACTCCAAAGCAACAAGACCCACAGACTACGACAGAAACATTTATAAATATAAACAAACGACAGCTCTAAGCCAACAACAGCCTTTTTCGCTTTAAAAGTTGTGTGGCTCAGATATTTGTTATAGTAACAGAAAGCTGACAGGCACAGTGGGCAACTCTTACAGTCCTAGGAGTTCGCTGCTGCTTTTGTTTGCTTGTTGGAGGGTAGCCTGGTCAAACTCACCTACACAGCTGGAGTCAGGCAACCTGCTTGGACAGGTATTAGATGAATGAATCTGGGACAAGAGAAGGTGATGGAGTGAAATGAATGAAATGCATGATGCACATGTAACAAATTGTCATAATGAAACACATTGCATTATACAATTCTTATATGCTAACAAACATTTAAAACCCATTTATATGATATGCAAGTAGAAGTTTAAGGGCCAGTTTAATTCTCCATTTAATGTATTCTTCAGCCTGGGTTCAGGAGGGTAACTATGACATAGATCAAAGCTTCCTCCTTGAAGAGGAGGCAGCATGGAAAAAGCTTTGCTACTGCAAGGCACTCAAGTTCGGGGGTAGTGTTGGTCTCTCTACTGTCATCTAGCCTATCCAGGCTGATGTAGGATAAGGACAACACTTTTGATCTGAGCAAATGGAAAATTGATCAGCCATCAACTGAGTTGCACGAGAATGTGTAGAAAGAAGTTTAGGGAGGAAAATGGTATGTTGGGGTTACCATGTTTATTTTTTTCTTTTTTCCATTAATATATTCTTCTCTCATACAATACATGCTGACCACAGCCTCTCTTCCCTCCACTCCTTCCAGCTCCTGTCCTCACCTATCCTTTTCCCCAGATCCACTGCTTCTCTGTTTCCCTTCATAAACCAAACAAGACATAACAAGATGCAATAAGACCAGGCACAAATCCCATATCAAGGCTGGACGAGGCAACCCAGTAGGAGGAAGTTGGGGGAGAGGACTCCATGTTTTAATTGAGGTATTTATTCAAGTGGAGATATCCAATAGCCATTTGATAACTGTATCTGAAGTTTCCAATCAGTATTAGGGCTGGAAGCATGAGTTCAAGTCATATGTTGTACACATGTCTTCTGCTACTGTTCCAGACAACCCTAGACTGGATAATTTATAAAGAGCAGAAATGTATGTCTCACAGTCTGAGAGTCTAGGCTAGTCTTTGATAGCTGGTGAGTATCTTCTTGCTTCATCCTAACAAAAAGGCCCCAAAAGGTACCTCCTTTGAGCTTCTGCCCCACCCTGGTGCATAACCAATGAAACATGCCTTTCTCTACACAGCAGCGTGCCTGTTGCAGGTGTAGGAAGTAAGGAGACAGGCGACAGGCGTTAGTCACAGCAATTGCCCCAGCTTTCCCAGGGAAGTAGAAAGCCCATTCATTAGTGGTGTGTAAAGCTGTGGGAAAGTATTGCAGGCTTGGGAAGAGAGTGATAAAATATGACACAATCACAGTGTCCTTGCCGGGTGAATGAAATAAGACAAACTGTGACCACGTGAAAGCCCCCAAACGTCCCTTGAGAACTCAGTTGAGATTTTAAAGTCAAATTCATGCCAACGTCCATTTTTCTGCAGCTGCTTCTAATTGCATGGGAGTGGGCACAAATTAGGCCCAGGTGGCTCAGCCGGGGCTGTGGTTTCTCCAGGTGATCAGAGGAAATGAGTGGTAAGAGAGAAGGGAGCCCCGTGAGCAGGGAGGGAAGGCCGTGGGCCGCCACAGAAGTGAAGCTGAGGGAAGAGAAGAGGGCGCAGAGAGGGAAGGGACACAGATCTGTGGAGAGTGGAGGACTGGACTAGGGAGAGAAAACACGGAAAACAGTAAGGGGCCACACTTAGAAACAACATGATTCAATTTTAATTTTATTTATTTATAATTGTTTCGTAGTATCCATTTTGCCCTCAAAAGCCTTGACAGTCTCAGTTGGCTTTACAATTGTGTTTTCCATTTTGCGGAATTGCTCCTCCCTCTGACTTCCTTCTCAGTCCATCCTCATGTTACATGTTTACCGCTTATCTGCTACTTAAAGCTTCCTACTTCCAGTCCATGCAATATTCTTCTCTAAAATGGTCTAGAGCAACACTTTGCGTCTCCCTCTTGGGCAGATAGTGTTCCAAACTACAATACAGCTTTTAATTTTACAGGTGCTAGCACGTAAGATTTCTCTTATTTCTTCAGTGGCTTTCACACATGAAACATTCGTTTCAGTGATTATTATAAAATCATCATGATTACCCCCTCACCTATCAATGCCCGAGGCAAGTGGGAGAGCTGCCCCTGAGGTCAGAAGGCTGCCCCTGCCCACCACCAGCTGCAACACTCCGGAGAGGAAGGCCTTGTACCATGACTGGGCAACACAATAGAGCCAACCCCATTGGCAGAGGTGTGGGTGAGCCAGCCCCGATATTGTGAGCATGGAAGTGCTGTCTCCGTTATTTACCTGTCCTAAGGCAGCATGGGCCAGAGAAAGATGCCCTCCCTCCACCCATCCATTCCTGAGGCAGGTAGGAGAGTTGGCCTTGAGGTCAGAAAAGCAGGAGAGCTAGCCCCGCCCCTCATTTGCTGCAGCAGTTGGGAGAGTGACTGCTCTGTCATGCCTTAGCAACACAGTAGAGCTGGCCCTGAAGGTGTGGGTGTGGGGATCCAACCCTGAAGACTTGAAAGCGGGAAAACTGGCCCCACCCCTTGCTCATTGCCTTCAAAGGGTGAAGTAGCCAGGACAATGCAGGAGAGCTTATCCTGGCGGTGAGTACAAGGGAGAGCCGGCAGCTGACCAACCCTGCAACTACCCAGGCCCACAACCAGGGTCATGGGTTGGCTCACCCCAATATTCGACCCCTCTGTGATCTGCTGGAGCACATAAAGAGACCCATCCTGCAGAAGCAAAGCTGCAGGATTTCCACAACACAGGGCAACAACAGAATATCCAAGAAGAGTCTCAGTGAGGGCCGAGCATCAATAGTGTAGCAGAAACCAGAGGCCTCAAACTGGACAAATGGATCTTTGCAATGAACACTTGCAAGTAATGATATATGGCCAAAAGGGTTTCCTGTGTGATTTACTATGTCACGCTACAGCTTCTAGATTTTATTGGGAGGGGGTGCTGAAAGGGTAGAGGGTGGATACAGAGGGAGAGGAAGTGAATGGGATCAAGATTCATGATGTGAAAGACACAAAGAACAAATAAAAAGAAAGTTAAAAAAAAACATCATAAGCTAATCCTGAAGAATATAGAAAATATGGGATAGTGTTCGGAAGAAAATAAAATTAAAAATCATATGCCAATATCAAGTAGCCAGTCTTAATGTTTCTGTGAAAACTTTTGATTCTTTCTACATAAATACATTTTTATAACAAATCATAGTATATATGCTCTACATGTTCTTTTCATACTACATATCAAATATTTCCTCACATTACTATTTATTAACTAAATATATGATTTTAATGACTACCTAATATTACATTTTTTTCTTGCTCCATATGTACTTTGCAGTTACTGCTTAGTTTATTGGTATTGTGGGTATTGTGTGATATTTTCATTATATTGTGACAATAAATCTTGCTTGGAAGCCAAGGCGGGAGTTAGCCACTAGCTGACCAAAATTAACCATAGAGGTTGTGAAGACAGGAAGTAGTAAGGTGGGGCTTAGAGAGGATCTCAGCCCTTTTGGATGGAGGAAAGGAAGAGATAAGAGGTTGCTGGTGGCTTTTCTGATCATTCAGGTTTTTACCCCAATATCTGATTCCTGATTTTTATTGATAAAGAATAATTAGATAAATGCTTCAGATTGGCATGATACTTATAAAGATACTAAAAAGTAGAAAAAAAGGGTGTGTGATGATCCTTCAGACACATGTATCTAGGTCCGATATTCATCTTCTAGATGCGCTCAGTTCTGTTGCACCCTTTTCCCACATTGCCAGCAAATCTTAGCAGCATTCATTTAATGTTCAGATATCGCTGATTTGTCAGATAACTTGCAGGAACTGAAGGAATCTGATACAAGCATGAGCATAATCAAAACTATCAGGAGAAACACCGTTTTCTAGAGGGTAAAGAGATAGTCTAAACCTGCTTATTATATAATAAAAGTAGCATTTGAAAATAGCAGGGAAACGGTTAGCAATTTAACATCTCATGTTAAGATAACATAGAAAAGCTCTACAACCATATATTAAACAATTAATAATCTTGACATAATTTGAAAATATAGAATATGGTCAAAGTTTTTACTGGTCAATGAACAAAGACTTTTTATTATAAAGCAAAAAAAAAAGACAAATGTGCTAACTGTGACTTTTTTTGTTATTATGTAAGATCAAGAGTATTTATAGCAAGATAATCTTCACCTTTGTAATAAAGTATTTTGTTCACTGTATGTCAATAGCCAATGTCATCTTCTTAAACACTGTGTGTACCTGCCCTCACCCATGTCAACTCCATGCTCACTCATCACAGGAAGAGAAATCTGTGTGAATTGTACTGTATCAGAAGTAAAGAATTTAGATTAAGCAAACAAAAAACAAGCCTGTCACTTAGTCAGTGGCTACTGAGTTAGGGTCTCCCCATGGCCACAGATCTTCATTGTGGCATCAGCAGTTCTCACAAGGCCATGGTCAATGTCATTTTAGGCCATTGGAAGGAGTTTGTAAAGTTCCCATGGGAATTTTTCCTATCTCCAGAACTACTTAAAGTTCAGTAAGCTGACCAACTGGAAGTGATGTCATAGAACGGGCCATGCTTCACAGAAATGTCTACAACAGAGTATGTCTCAGTGGGAGAACTCTCAGTGACTGCAGCATGCAGGAAATGATATTTGGAAGACATCTTGAACAGACACTCATGAAACAGAAATGCTGTAAGGCGTTAAGCCATCCCTTCTCCTTATCCAAGCATGATCAGGTGATTGATTTAAACAACTGAGGACCAAGGAAGAACAGAAACACAGCTTCCAATAGCAAGTACTCGCACTGTGATCGTTGAAGTGGGAAGTGATTTGATTTTAATGCTGTGTGTACCACTCAGCACCATGTTTAACTGAAAGAAGAAAATCACTCATTTTTCATCTTCTTCCTTAACGGACACTTTGTGTAATCTATTATTGCTGAACTTAATATAAAGAGCATATAATAGTTTTCACTTTTACTTTTACAGCAAGCATGAACATTTTTAACTCCTTCTGATTTATATTGTTATTCCTTTTCAGAATGAGGTTACAAATAATCTGCTCAAGCGGTAAGAGCATATCAGGGCTAGTAAAAGTGAGCCAATAAAAGAATTTTCTTATTTACAGTTTCTAATTATTTTACAATTAGGAGTGTGACAAAAAGATCAAACTAAATAACATGTCAATTAGTATCTTGCTCTAAGAAAGAGAGATTCTAATGAAATCACAGAAAATACATGCATAACTTATAGATACTATTTTACTAATACAGTCTTGAAAAATTAATTATTAGCATCATAAATTATCCTCAGTAGGCTGAAGAAAAAAAAACCTGATGACTCAATCTACAGATCTATAGTCCCCTAGAAACCTATCTTTAATTTTGAAATAGTCCTTTGAACTGTATATAAATATGTACTCTTTCCTAAGGGCACTGTGCCTGCCACATCAGAGCTCTGCTCTGCAGCACATCTGCAAATACAACTCTCTTCTCTCTATAGCCACAGAATATTAAGGATAAAGGACCACAAAAGACAGAGGCATTTGGAGATAGTGCTTCTATCCTTTCCCCCAACCCTGTTTTCCTTGAGAACATGACCAAATATGAACATCTCTGGAAAGTAAAAATTAATTAGATTCCTTTAAAACCCACGTAAATACAGTATTTAGCACTGATGTAGGCAGTATCGGATTCTTACTTTATGCCTATACTGGATAACACTCTGCACATGAGCATCAAAAAGTTGTTTTTTTTAACAAGAAGAAAGAACTCAAGAGAAGCATTTGCATGAATCTTTACCTACCACACACACCTGTATAAACACTGCATCAACAAAGCTTTAGACAAACACAAATGCTGAACCTATTATCTAATCCTGAATATTTGGTAACATTCATGTAAAGGCAAGGAAAGCAAATATAAAGAAACAATAGAAACAAAACACACTACAGACTACCATTTAAAAATAACAAAAATAACGCCTTGCAATAATGCATTAGGAGATGCTGTAGATTAAGAAATCGTGTATCCCAGGTGCCCCTCAGGAGACAGAAAGTATGGTCCTTAATTATAATCATCCTTCCAGCTGGGCCAATGATCTAAAAGAAACAAGAAAAGGAAAAATAACTGTAGATTAATCACCTGACATCTTATATACATTTGGATCACTGTCTTACAGATCATTAAGAATAAACTTAAGTGAAGTTTGACACATCAGTTTGCTTTTTCATTCAACAAGATGCACTGCTAATAACCATGTGTACAAACAAATAAAACAGAGAATAGTTCCTGCCCTCACTGGGTTTAAATTTTAGTCAGACTGGGCAAATGGAAGTGTCAGGCCAACAGCATTTCAATTCAGTTAAGTCAGTGGATGCTCAATGTAAAGATGCCATGGTGTCTTTTCAACTGAATTTAAACATCACCTTGACCTGATAATTAAATATGCATCTACATGCATATAAATGTTTTCCTGTTCATATTATTTTGCTCAGATGTACATTTATCACATAATTTGTTTTAAATATGCCAGGGACATTTAGGGGGTAGTCTCACCTTCTACATACACAATAAAGACCTGGCTCCAACCCCATCACACTATCTTCCTCGGACCTCTTTCAAATAGCAAATCTCTATTGAGCCTCTGAATTTCACCCCCATACCGTTCTAATCTCTGTTAGTAGAAGGATATATTCGAAAAAGTTCTCTGTCTGAGGTAGCTCATGTGCTAATGGGAAAAGCAAAAGTTAGTAGTCTGTATACACAGCTATTGGGTAACAGTGGGCATGAACATCTGGTAGCCAGGGCTATCAGTAGGTATAGCGGCAGCAGCAAAGGAGAGTGAGGAAATCAATGCAAGGGACATGTAAGTATCTGTTCTTGTTTATGACGAGCACTTACTTTTGAAGTATAGATACAACTATCTGAACTACTTTTAAATGTGTATTTATTATCTTCTGTGCAGTATTAAGAATAATTTCTAGTTTCTATATATTTGAGATATATTTACAGAAGTGTGAATGTCTGTTAGCTGGCCAGATAATAAGCCCCAATCCAAATCTTCAAGTGAAATAGAAGGCCAGAAAGGAATACAGTAAGAGAAAAAGAGATTGCACAAGAGATAAAAAGAAAGGATGCTCTCTGATCCATTGTGTGAGTTGAAATAACTGTAAAAAGCCCAAATCTATGCCACCCAGGTAGGGTTTGGTTGCTGTTATCCTAGAAGACAAAATATAAACTCTTTAAATCTACTCACTTATGTGACTTGGAATATTTGTTGCTGATATGGAAAGTTTCCCTTTCCCTCCTTAAAGTTCCTTTCATGAAAAAAAGAAAGTGTGAAAATTTTCAGCTAATGAAAGGAAAAGGAAATTTTTTAGGCTTGTTTAATCATCATCCTGTAGACACTTCCCTTATTCCCTCTACATGAAATACAAACAAATGGAAACAACAAGAAAAATAAAACTCATTTTCCAAGTATGCTATTCATCTCTCTTCAAAGTTCAAGGCCCAATACCTTGTTCTATGTCAGCAACCAACATCCGTGACCTAATCTTATAGAGTGTGAATATAAGATACTGGATTGGAAGAGAAAGTTGAACATCATATTTTCACTGGGAAATTGGGGAAATAGGAAGGACTTGACATTTGGGGTTCCTTCAGGGTGAGTGTACTCACAGATAGTGATGATCCAATGCTCAATCAGCAGATAAAAATACCTTGTATTTTCACGGAGCCATCTCATTTCTCTTGGTTAGTAGCAAAGGTTTCTCTCTGCACAGTGTCCATTTCCCTTATGTGCTCCTCAATAGCTGTGATCACATTGCTGGGGACAAACTTCAAGGTGCTGATGTCACCAAACACCTGTAGAGTGGTGAGAAGGTGAGCAAGTATTTCAATGAAATGGTGAAAAGGTACTGTCTTTTTCTTCCACTATCCCCTAGAGGAAGAGAAATTATAGCTTAGAAAACCCTGGTTGGACACTATTCTCCTAACCATAAGATTATGATTTATGGTTCATAGTCCAGTCTATTTCTAACTTGCACAATAATTTTATAATGACCTTACAAAGAAACAGAGCAACTATGAGACAAGTAAAAATACATATAGAAAATGAATTTTCTAATCTTCTGTCCCCCAAACTATATACATCAAAAACAAGTCTTGAGGTCTGGAGGGTCAGCTCAATGGTTAAGACCACTTGGTCTTGCAGAGGACCCAGGTTCAGTTCCCAGCACCCACATAATAGCAGGGTGGCTTATGACTGTGATGACAGTTCCAAGAGATCTGATCCCCTTTTCTGGTACCCATTGGTACTGCATGCACATGGTGAACATACATGCATGCACACACACAGAAAAAGCCAAAAATAAGCCCCCATCTTTGGCCTTTAATGTCTTTTCTAAGGATGAGTCTTATGGCATATTCCTGCAGAACAGCACTCAGGATCAAGATAATGGGAATTGGAGGAGAGCCTGGGCTACACAGTGAGACTATGCATCAGAAAACCTCTCATTCTATAACTGATGGAAGTGGATGCAGAGGTCCTCACCGAGGCCCCAGGTGGAGCTCCAGGAGTCCAATTGTCAAGAAAGAGGAGGGACTGTAAGACCATGAATTGTTGAGACCAAGATTGGAGAGGCACAGGAACAAATAGCCAAACAAATGGAAGCACATGAATTATGAACTAAAGGCTGTGGAGCCCTCAGCTGGATCAGGCCCTCTGGACAAGTGAGACAATTGAATAGCTTCAACTGTTTGGGAGGCATTCAGCCTGTGGGACCGGGACCTGTCCTTAGTGCATGAGCTGGCTGTTTGGAACCTTGGGCTTACACAGGGACACTTTGCTCAGCCTGGAAAGAGAGGTCTGGACCTGCCTATACTGAATCCATCAGGTTTAAATAAATCCCCAGGGGAGTCTTGGCCCTGGAGGAGAAGGGAATGGAAGGGAAGGGATGTGGGGAAGGTGGGAGCAGGGGCGGGAGGGGGGAGGACAGGGGAACCCATGGCTGATGTGTAAAATTAAAATACAAATATAATAAAAAAAAATTAAATTAAAAAAAACCTAAATCAAGGAACAGTTTTAAAAATCAATATTTGCTTGGTAAAATGTTGTTTCCAGAGACACAAGACTGCCTGGCCTTGCAGCAGAACTCCCATTTACTCAATTGGGGTTTATTCCTGGACTGTCTATCATAATCACCAATGTCACTGCCTTCATTCATATGCTATACTTTGAATGTATCTTGTACTACCAAGCATTATGCTGAAGGTTTGCATTCCCCCCAAATAACCTCTTGATGAAAAGCCACCCATAGCAGCAAGGAAGGGAGCCACTTCTACGGATAAAATTGGCAAATTAATTAATTTCTCTGGATAGCAAAGAGGACACCTGCTTATCAGACAAACTCTTCTTTGGTACGAGGAACCATTTTCTTTGTCTAGAATCACTCTTCGATCTCTAAGAAGCTCATAAATCATGCGGCTAGCCAGTCATAAGGCCTCTTTCCGGGGTAGGCAAATGGGGGGTGGTGAAATACCAGGAAGAGAACTCTTACTTCTGAGAGAGTGAGCATTAGGAATGAGAAAGGAAGGGATGGTCTACCACATGGAGAGCAGGGGGAGGGGGAGGACAGGCGCGAACCCATGGCTGGATGTGTTAGAGAATTAAAATACAAATATAATAAAAAAAAATTTAAATAAAAAAAAACCTAAATCAAGGAACAGTTTTAAAAATCAATATTTGCTTGGTAAAATGTATCTGTTTTCTTATCTTGTAGTATAAAATACAGCTCTCACCTCAAAGCAAGTAAAGGACAGTTTCCCTTAAGATCCATGTGTATGTGTGTGTGGTGTGCATGTATGTGGGCACATATGTGTGGAGACTAGAGTTGATATCAGACGTCTTCTCTGGTCTCTCTTCTTATATACTGAAGTGATCTCTCACTTAAGCCCAGAGCTTGCCCATTTGGCTAGTCTAACTAGCCTGGTTGCTCCAGGAAGTCCCAGTCTTTGTCTCCTAAGTGCTGGGATTACAGGCAGACTGGCATTTATGTGGGTGTTGAGGACCCAAACTCTGTCTCTGTACTTCACTCACAGCTCTTCCCCCCCCCCAGTGAAGACAGTTTATTATTAAATAAAGTGAGTGAGGATGCCCAATAACACAGATGTAGACCAAATACCATGTCCCGACAAGAAAACAGTTTTGTGACATTTCTATAGTAATGAAAGAGAGGGGGGAGAAAGATGGAGACAGAGAGAGAGAGAGAGAGAGAGAGAGAGAGAGAGAGAGAGAGAGAGAAGAGAGAGAGATCAAGGCTTTTTCCAAACACACTGGTGGAAAGGTCAGATATGCAGGTTACAACAAACTAGAGACTCCATGCTTTAGGTCTCAGATGCTGTTTAATGAAATTCTTAGCTTTAGGCTTGGTGGACGCTAAAGGTCCCCAAAGTGCATAAATTTCATATTTTTCCCCTTATAGTTCTAAGTGCATAAATTTCAAAGTTTTTTCCTTAGAGTTTAAAGGATAATAGACTAGACACAGAGAAGGACAATGAATACTGGCTATTAAGAAGACCAAAGCTAGCCCAAGAGAATTTGGTTTTTGATCTGCAATATTCCAATCCTCCACAATTCTGGAGTTTGATTCAGCCTTGTAGAACTTTAGCAGAAGTGTGCGGCATCATTTCCTAGGAACTTTGGTTCCCAATTTCTTGCATTTTACATATGTTCCTACATCTTTGCATGTGATATTTCAACAAGGAAGTGTGCTGTGAAACATCGTGGACATCAAAGTTGTAGAGATAGGTTATCTTTTCTATCATCTGTACTGCCTAAAAATACAAACCACAGTTGTATTTCTGGAACTTTCACCATGTGCCTCGAGATATTTTTCAGTGAGTCATCTGCCAATTTTGCTGGACACTACTGAAGTATACATTAAAAATATTGAGCTGAATGGTACTCAGTCCTCACCAGAGTTATGAGCTCCTAAATGACAGGGTCACTTCCTCCTGTCTCCTGTCATTTGCAATCACTATTTGCTGTTGAGAATTAGACTTAGAACAACCACATCAACCATTGCTTTATATCCTAGGAAAGAAACAGTTGAGATGGCTCCTTACTAAGTCTGTATGATTCTTCAAAGAGAAAAAGGTGCTTGGGTTAGAAGGACATGAAGGTGGTGGGGGTAGTTGTTTGCTGGCGGTTTAAGAACCATAGCTCCTGTTAGGACAGTTCCTACTTAGGGTCATCGACCAACAACTGTAGACTTCTGAATTACTCACATCCTTCTAATTGGCTCTTACAGTTACAGACACTCTGCCCATGTTACAGTTGCCTGATAAAGTATCAGAATACACTTATTTAAAGTGCTGTAGATACACACGTGAAACACATCAAAATAACACATATTTTTAGCTGCTAGGTTTAAGGAAGAGAGAATAAAAATGTAACTACTTAAAGAAATGTTTTTTCGTCATTTCAGAACTAACTCAGCCTGAAGATGCTTTGCTTCCATTAGCTGCAATGTGATCACAGAGAGATCTTAGGCTATTTCAGATTGTATCAATCTCTATGGTTATTTTATTTCAAACGATTGTCCTGGCAAAAATAAGCTACAAATGCTATAGTTACATTCATTCTTTTATGGATTCTGCAGACAAATAGGAAGAAATGTCTCAAGAAAACAAACACATTATAAACATTACTTTCAAAAATTAGGAGAAAAAGAGCTGTATTGAATCAGGTATCATCTTTCAAAGGCAAAAGGGGATGGGCAGTGGACCATGATACCATGATGTTTTGTTGCAAACAGTGCAATCTGATTGAGTTACAGAAAGTAGAGTTTCTGTGGTTGTGGGGAAAAAATAACAAAAACAAAAAGACCAAAATGATGGGTGGCCATTTCCTTCACTGCAATTGTAGTTATGTATGCTCATATTTCTGGTGGGTAGATATACATATAGGTAGATACACAACACACATATACACATCTATGCATTTCATTTTCATATTCTTTGACCCAGCAAATCTACTTTCAGGATCTACCTTCTTTAAGTAATATGGGTCATGAGTGATAATAGTAAGTCATTGAACCTTAACTTCTACTCATCCATAAAAGTAACAACCACAAAATAATTGCATAATCTGTCAGAATCAACTTTTTCAGAGGAAACTCTGTTCCGACCTATTATGTGACTGAGGCTAAGGCCTTGGGGACCCTGATTGGAGATTCTGCAATCTAGAAGTTAGTTTTTATGATGGTGAACTAATCAAAACCGATCAGAGATGCCCCCTTATGGCCACCAGGCAGCATCTGAGGGAGACAGGCCCTTGGGGACATGCAGAATTGTTCCTCAATGGGACAGCGTGACAGTCTACTCTACCCAAGCTTCCTTCTGTTATGTGCTCAAAGCAGGACTGGTCCTCCTTGGTAGAAAGAAATGTCTGTGTGTCGTAAGGCATTACTGACTAGTGCAGACTTGTGGAGAGAGTTAGTTAATTGCTTGCTGGTAGTAAGAGGAGGCATATCCTCTGGTGTGGATTGAAAAAACAAAGTTGACATTATTTATGACAGAGTATTTTGGCCACTTCCAACTGCCCAAAATATATGATACTGGTAAATCTTCAAAGGCCATTATACTTGTAGGCTAGAAAGAAGACTTAAAAAAAGAGGTATTCAGAACACAAATTTCAATTTCATTTTCCCACTGAATGCAGGGCTCGTGCATGTACAAACCCAGTTGACTGTGTGCAGAAAGACAGCGATGTTTGGAAGCCCAGGTAAATTAATGGTGGTTCTGCAAGATGGGGTTCAGCAGCTCTCTGCAGCACAGTAGTTCACAGAGAGGGCAAAGAGTATATTCAAAGTAGGTGAAATTATCAATCTCAAAACAGAGAAATAATATGACACTTTCTAAGTTATGGGTGGAATCAGTATCATTTTAGAAAAAGAAGGTTTGCCTTCTGGCAAAGTAAATTACTCATGTGACATTTCCTCAAGTGACTGAACAAAAGGCCCACGCTTGCCACTCACTTTCTGGGGTTAGCCGTGGTGGACGGTGGTGGCTGGCAGTGGCTCTGCCAGCCAGCACAGCTGCAAAAATTAGAAGCCACGGTACATAGTCCTTTCATTTTTGTAAAAGTGCACACTGCTTGGTTGGAAAATATTCAGGGTCCTTAAGATTAAATATCTGAATATTGCTTCTGAACGAGCAGCTGTCGCTTTAAATCTACAGTTGAGTTTGTTTACTGGCTGTATTTAAATCCTTTAGAAAATGACACAAAATGGCAATAAAATCATCGTAAGTATTCTACAGGGGAATATAAATGCCCCTTGGTTACACTGTACGTATCTTTATACATAATTCTAGTTTATTTTCCTCCTGATTATGTTAAATATGTAAAAAGCCTTTTCTCATAAAGGTAAAACTGCTAGATGTTTCTATGTTGTAATTCAGCATTAGTGTCAAGACTGCTTGAGAAAATAAGCCACAGTTACTATTTCATTCCTTCTAAGTGTCACTTGGCATACTGTATGTGATTTTGCACATAAAATAAACTTATATAATTTTATACCACTGTTTGGGAACTGTAAGTAATACTAAATATAATTCAGAGGATATGTTCATAAAGCTAACTGAGGCAAAGAGGCTGTGATTTTATTTTTAAAGGCTTTTTATGTTGCTTTATATTGTCACTAAATAATTATTTCAGACAATTATGGAAGAATCTGTCTGTCAGTGAAGATCAAGATACTAATATTTATCAATCCTTAAAGAGAAATGATATATGTGTTGCTAGTTCTTAGTCTAATATCGACACAATGACAAAATACATCTAAATCTTGGATATTATCCCTGTATGCAAATATATATTTGTGGCCATTTCATTCCTTTATTCATGAGTGAATCTTTTGATTCTTTAGGAAATTATCTCAGGCAACCTTGTCAAGAGAAGTAAGACAAAACGACACATTCTGAAAACATTCATTTTAAACAGTAACTTTGCTACTTATGAGTTTCAAATTTACTTACAGTATTGGATCACAAAGATTTCTCTAGTACTATAATAAGTTAAGATTAATAAATTAAAGGAAATGTACACTATTTTTCCCTTTTGTTATCCTGAATATCTCTTCTGAGATCCAGTTCAAGGTAGGAAAAATATATAGAATTTAAAAAGAATGTACCTTAATCACCTTAAAACATTTAATATTTTCAAATTATGTATGACAGATTTAACTTCCCATTTGTACAATATTCATATTAAACATCTAACCACATATTTTAATTCACATATTAGTGATAGTGTTTGGACTGTTTCAAAAACAGTTTTAATTTACCTTTTAAAATAATTCTTATGATTTAGAATCCAGTTAAGTTTTCTAATCCAGTAAAATAAGGTAACATCATTTTTGGTACACATGAACATAGCAGTAGAATCTTCTATAGGTTTTATAACTTCTGGTGACTTGGGAATTGAAAAGAAATCTAATGTTGTGGTTATTATATGTGCAAAGTATTTTTGAAAGTTCCACTTTTTTTTCTCATACTCATAAATTAAAAATACAGAGTTTATATTTTTGGTCGTGAGCCTAGCCTTTAAAGGCTAAGCCATCTCTCCATAATTCGCAGGCTTTTCTCAGGAAAGCCTAGCTGTAGTAAAGACAGCCTGGCCCATGGAAGTATTTTTACCTTATAAGTGAAGTAGCTTTCTAAAATAAATGACTGCATTCCCTAAAAGGTGTCTAGAGGCTAATGGATTCCTTTAAAACTTGCAAAAAAAAAAAAATAAATAAATAAACCTGTAGAGTTTCCAATGTTGCCAACACACATAAAAAAATACACATGAAAGGCTAAGCAGAGCACAAGTAAGAGCTGCCTTGCTGGATCTTGTGAAAGACTAACCTTTTCACAGCACATTGTGCTGACCTAGTTATTGGAGAAAAATAAAAACACTATTTTGATAGGTATATACAGGTATGTTTCCCAGGTACCATTTGAAGATATAAATTCATATCTACCTAATTAATTAGTAAATACATCTGCCTAAGCCTTTTCATTCATGTCTGCCAGGACATCTTGTGAGAAACATACTCTGATACTTACCTAATAACTACATTCTGCTTTGTTTTTATAGTCTATTCCTTAATAGATTGCTTCTAATGGCATTTAAGTTTTACATAGAACAGAATGACAGCATTCCACAGCTTATTTAAGGTAGATAATCTGTCTTAATAAAAGGAAAAAGCCTTTCAGTACCTTATTTAAAAGAATCAATAGAAATTGCAATTGCTAAGTTTGAATCTGAAAGCCAGAAATACAAGATATTAGTATAGATGACATTTGTAGAAGCATTTCATGCAAAGCCACTACTGTCTGTTGACAAGTTTTTCTTTCAGCATGTATTGTGGTTATTGTCACATAAGTATGTGCTCAAAGGATAGACTGTGCCTTCCTGTACAGGTGTTGCACACAGAAGGTCAAGGCTCTAAATTTGAGCAATGAAAAAGGCTTCTTTTTTCTACTTTTGTGTGAGTTTATTGTAAATAGTGATCTTCAGGGCCACCTAAAACTATGTAAAATAGGAACCACGAGAGTGCCTTTTTTTCTCTTCCCCTTGTAATGCCATTCAACAAAAGGAGAAACTAATGGGGTAATTTTCTTCCCGAAAATGCAAAATACCTACATCTCCTCATTATTACCATTTCCCTCTCTCTTTCTCATGCAAGTCTCTCTCTCTCTCTCTCTCTCTCACACACACACACACACACACACACACACACACACACAGAGAGATAGATAGAGAGAGAGAGAGAGAGAGAGAGAGAGAGAGAGAGAGAGAGAAAATTGATATTCGTAGAATACAGACATTAGAAATGCTAAATACTCTGGATTGTCTTATCTGGAAGAAATTTAAATCGTACACTTCAGACTGAAAAACTCCCAATAAGTTGGATAAAGTTTCAGTTCTGCAATTAATTGGCTTCAAGGAGACTGAGCTACACTGCTCCATGTTCCTTACTACAGGCAACAACCCCTCTGCCCCTGCTCCGGCCCTCTCTTTGCACTGTGGGCCCTGGGTTTCTAGCCCGTCAAAACATCAACAGCTGAGTAAACCCCATCTTTTCATAAAATTGATTTTGGGTTTTTCCTTTCCTCCTTCCTTCTCCTGCTGTTTTCTATCAGCAGAACGCTAATACTAATTGGTTAATCTGTTATTTAGGCAAGTATTAATATTCTCATTTTGCAGGCAAGGAATCAGGCTTCCTGCTGCGTATCCCCTGGCCCTGGGTAAGGAGCTCTTCAGATGGGAGATTCAAAGTAGGTGAGGTTGGCCTCCTGAGACCCACGTTGCTTGCCGGAAGCCTCCAGGAGGGCTGAGCCGGGCCTCCTTAGATCGCCGAGTTCCTGGCTCCCAGTTCTCCACTCAGACCACCAGGCGACACGGCCTCTAATGACAAAAATCCATTTTCCCATTCCACCCCAATGAATGCTCCAAGGACTTTCTTAATTGCGACTGCTACCCTGGGAACAGGAAGCTTATTTGTAACTTGATGAATCTCCACCAGGCTTGCCTGGGTTTCTAGGTTTTGCAGCACTAAAAAACTTTCCAGTAACTTTGTGTGAACAGTATCTGAAGATCACACTACCTACAGAACAAAGAGAAACCCGGTGAAATACATGAATCCAGAGAGGTTGATAAAAACCGCATAAAGAGAACGGCGTTGAATGGAGGCCCTGGCCACTGCTCCACGCTGAAGAATGCACAAAGCAAAACACATAGGACAGCCAAAGAACTGTGTCATCCTAGGGCACAAGCCCATGTGCAAACTGCCACAAACAAGCTGTCAATGGAAAGTCCATTTCATACTCAGGGATTCTGACCTCTTTTGTGCAAACCTATTCTTTTCAAAAAGCATACCTTTCCATGTAAACAGAGACTTGAAAATAATTGTTTCCATGCCAAATGGCTAAGGTTTAATTTGGGACTTTTTAAATGGGAAAAGATTAATATCTGACCTGTACATCTCATCAGATTTAGGAAGACTTAGAAGTCACACTAATATACAAATCATAGCTGTGTCAATACTTGGGACCTGGGTAACTAGAGAACTTCCTTCAAAATCTACCATAAAACCTTTAAGGGTGAGGTTCAAGATGCAGCATTGGACCCAAATTTCATCAGTTTTCATTTTGGATTAAATGTCCTATCTGTTTTGTAAATGAATTTGTCTCAGGTTCTGTGGACTCTTTCTTTCCATATACAGAATATCTGACCAGAATGTGACCTTAGTTTACCCACCTCTGTAAGTAGGTCTATATGCTACCTAGGCTCAGGATCCCCTAAAGGCTATAATAATAAAGATCCCATGGTATGAAATGTCCATCGGTAGCAAATTTGGAATCCAGGAATTCAGGAAAACTTGATAGATTTCCTAGAGAGCAGATTCAGTATATAACAGAGAGAATCCAAGTCAGGATGATGTTCTGGCTGTTTAGGAACCACCACTTTAAATGCTCAAGAAATGGGCTGGAAAGAAGCCTCAGTGATTAAGAGCACTGGCTGCTCTTCCAGAGGACTCCGGTTCAATTCCCAGCATCCACATGGTATTCACAACTGTCTGTAAGTCCAGTTCCAGTGGACCCGACACCCATGGCAAAACACCAATGCACATAAATAAAAATAAATTAATTAAAGTAAACTCACAAAAACAAAACAACTCGAGAGACCTTTCTCTAAGTCTAAAGTGTGATCTGTTTGCCGATGTTTGAAATTTCATAATATCTTGAAAAATATGAGTTGGGTTTCCCATTAAGACTTCAAAAGACCAGTTTCAAATCCCTTTCAATTTCAGGCTTTATAGCTCCCAAGATCAATAGCAAACTGAGCAGGGCTGGAGCTGTAGGCTAGTGTATTTCTAGAGGATTTGATTCCCAGCCTGCAAGGCATAGAGGGAGCGATGGGGACTAAGACAGCCAGAAGTGGAGAAAGAGGGAAGGCAGGGAGGAAAGAGAGGTGGGGGAGAAAGAGTGAAAGGGAGGAAGGGAAGGGAAGGAAGGAAGAGGGGGAGGAGGGAGGGAGATAAAGAGGGAAGGGTCAAAGTGGGCTTGGCAGTGCCTCAAGAGGTCAGAAGAGAGATAAAGGGGGTGGGAAGGTTGGGAACAGCAGGGCAGGTACTGTGGGTAAATTTGCTTACTCCTCAGTTAGCACCAGGATTCTGTCTCCTAGGAGACCCAAACTCATCCCAGGAGTAAGTATGGAAATGATAAAGAATAAAATCTAATACTCACTGTAAGCATTAGGAAAAAATACAAGGAGAAAGTGTCTTTATGGAATGAATGTCTTGGGACACAGAGCAAGTAAAGCCTGCATGGGTGTATCGAACACATACCTAAGAGAAGGCAAGAACCAGTGCATGTTCTGTGGCCTGAATAAACAGTGTGGGGAGGGGGGTGTTGCTAGGATTTCATTTGTGCAAAAGAACTAGCAATCACTCGGCTGCATGTCCACCACTCCCCCTTGTCATAGGCAAGCTATGAAACTAAAAAGAGGAAGAGGCAGGTGGTCTAGTGCCTACCTCCTGACCACTCAATCCTTCCAGAAGCTTGTTCAGTTTTTCAGTGTAAAATTATCAATATTTGTAAAAATGTTTATAGATTGAATGCCTTTAATTGTATAAGATCCATAATGCTTCGTGATCCTTATTGCACTTCTTGAAAAAGAGATAAAAGTACTTTGCAGATGTTATCTCATTAATCTACCCCAAATCCCCATGAGCCAGGTAGCATAAGTATGCATAACCTAGTTTTCTAGATCAGGAAATAGGCAGAGTGGTAAGAAATGACTAAGCCAAGGTTATGAAGCGAAAAAATGAGAGAGGAAACAGAAGAATTCTGGTGGTGAGGGTGCTCAGGCGGCCAGGACACCCCATCCTGACTTTCCACCCAGGTGCCAGGGGATCTGCAACATGTTAGGGCAGGAAGTCTGCCTTAGTGTCCTCAGTTCATGCTATTCCAGTGCAAGAGCACATGCATATTTACTTCTACAAATTACTTACACTTCTACAAATTAAAAAGCGAAGTCACATCAGTTAGTTCTCTTAAGAGAAAAATAAAAGGCTCCTACGGTAACTGTTTCAGAAGCCAAAAAGGATCATACAGGATAAGTGAGAAGAAGAGCCGCCGGGGCCAGATTCTTCAAAATCACATTGGAAGCAGTGAGCACCCACCTCTTCACCTGCTGCCTCCTGTACTGAAATGCACCAACTCCCTTCTCTTAAGTCAGGAGGGCTGGCTGCCTGGAGAGCTTTGCTGTGCTCCTCTCAGGAATGTGCCTGTGGTGGGAGTCCTCGGGTTTGAATTATACTGGGTCCTAGCTCCAAGACTGGGCTCTGAACAACTTGAGATTTCTTCCAAGATGTAGGGAAAGGTTTTTATTTTCTTGTTTGCTTTGATTTTTTTTCCATCAGTTTCACAACAAAAACAATGGTGTCCAGATTCAAAGGCGGTGGGACAGGCAGCTTCTTCAGTTTCAGCCAGCTGCTCCCTGGGCACAGTTTGGTGACATGCAGGCTGGGTAGCTGCTGGCTTTTCCTTCTTAGCCTTCATTTCCATCCTGAGGTTCCCTCAGACTCCAGATGAGGCAATGCCTATGTGAAAGCAGTGCAGCCCCAGACTTCAACTCACTGTAAGTTTGGATTCTACAAACCTGATACAATATGAGTTTTTAAATTAAAAATTGGTTGTCTAAAAAATGAACACATTTCCAGGAGAAAATGTGACTTTGAGATCTTTCCCAGATAATATTTTCAAAATATTCTTGAAGATTCAGAGATGGGGTGCTTCTCTGGATTTTTATAACTTTTCATCAGAGAGAAACGGAGCATCAGCATCTCTTTGAAGGACTGTTCACATCTGAAGTTTGGACTCACAATATTCTTCCATCAATCTGCTGATGTTCGTAAGTATTACCTAACTAAAGCTGTTGCAGGTAGAATTCTGAATTATTCTGTTTGATTTTTCCTGGTCTATCTCTCCCCAATATAGTTACAAACAGGAACTCTGGTTTCCTTTATGTCCTGTCCTTGTCTGTAGGCAAAAACCAAAATACAGCTCCAAACCTGTTACAATATTACAGATATCTATGTTCCCAGTGATGCTGACCTGATTGACATCAAGTGCAAATCACACACATTTAAGCATGCATATATATAACAACAACAAATTATAACATACAGAACATTTACCTTCAAACATTTCCATACATACATACCTCAATGATGGCGCCATCTGGGAGCCTGAGAAAATGACGATACAATTCTTGAAACCCACTGGGATAAATAGTGGATATGGACATGTGGGAAGTAACCCCTCCTGGACCAACTGAAGATGCAGAAATTTCATCCTGATGGTGGGGGTCACAGCTGGAGACACTAGACTTGGTGTTATTGCTTTTGCACAAGTAATCGTGCACTGCCACCTAGTGAGTCCCAGAGAGCCCCCAGGTCCCCCAAACCCGGAAAAAAAAGTAACAGAAAAAAGTAATTAACATTTGGCAAGAACATAGGCAACTTTAAATCATTTTACACTAAATCTGCAAATCTGCTGTCTGCAGTTCTTGCACTCCACTCCATGCTCCATACACATTTTTATGGCATATATCTAAATAGCAAAGACAGACAAATCCCCAGTGTGTGTTCCACAAAGTTAATTCTCCACAGATGAAGTTGTAATTGGCTTCCATATTAACCCATAGCAGAAAGATCAAGTGGCCTGTGACAATGACAGTGTAGACTGAAAAACAAACATGTTTACAAATGGTTTTAAGAATGGCTGTGCTTGCTTTCTCGTCCAAAAGAAAGGTTTGCTCTTTCCACTCGCCTGTGCCATGCTGTGTATGTGCCAGGCTTCTCATATCACTAAACCAAGGGGCCAGTACATCCCATAGACATTTTCTGCAGCACACAGGGCAGGGTTTTGTACATTGTGTGCACTGACCACCAAGTTTCTACATGGCAATGCTGAACTTGGTCCTTACTGGAATGAGAAGCCTCATTTTTAGGAAGCCTTTTCAGGTGACAAGTTCATTATCTAATGCAATGCATCCTGTGTATTATATTAGCATTAAATTAAATTAATTGAATTATAATTCAGTTGAAAAGACACATCTGCATTGACTGTTTAAAACATTGCCAATGAAAACTTGACCCTGCCACCTTAAAACTCATGTGTGGCTAATAAAACTTCTGGTTTCCATTTTTTTCTTTTGTCTTTCTCTTCAATTCCTGAGCTAGACTCTCTCTACAATTCCACATTTTCTTATTCCAAGATGTCCATACTTTTAGAACTTATCCAAATTTTCAATGGATTCTCTCTTTACTAGCTCTTTTGCTGAGACAGAAAGCATTTATTTAATGATCCAGAAAGCCCACTTCAAACATAAACCAAATGTTAATGGCTCTTAAATATTACCTTACAAATACTGCAAATCTTCAAGAATTTGGAAAGATTTAATAATAGAAAAGAAAATCCTGCCCAATGAGTAGTTAATATAAGTCTGAAATTGAAAAAAAAAATACTCTTAAAATTTTAGCCAATGAAAACTTTTTTCCTTTGGAAAAAAAGGTATAATTAAAATCTAGATGGGCAGAAGAAAAAAATCATAATTTTTGGAAAGTATTTGAAGGACCAAAAAGACAGCGGTCTAATATGATTAAAAACAGAGGTTTTGCATCACTGTAAGCATGCTTAAGAAAATCACTGGCTTGCAGGGTTTACAGGAACATAGGCTTATGTGAACTTTAAATAAGTCTGATAGTGACAAGTATATACAAGAGACTTTGTTTCCAGAAAAAGTCCAAATTCAGTGGGATTTTTGTCTGTTGTTTTTGTTTTTTTGCAGTGTAAGTGTCTATTGATCAGGTGAAGAAAATGTGGTATAGAGACTTCATGCAATACTATAAAGCTATAAAATGATAAAAATCCTGTCAGTTTTCATCAACATGGGTTGTGGCAGACATTAAGGAGCCAGCACAGAGAAGGAAAATCCTACATGGTCCTACTCATCCATGGCATCTACTAATGGCTGACATCATAGTTATAGAGAGAAGACTCCTGGTGGCCAGATGAGCTAATAGGGAATGATTGATTAACAGGCAAAGAGTTAGATGGCAGGAATAAGTGCTAGTGAAACCCAATATGCAATAGGTTGAAAATAGTTCAAATTTATATGATGAATATCTCTAACGATGAAGAAACTATAAGCATGTGAGACAGCTGATCAGCTAAGTACCTTGATTGGACAATGATAAAATATCTAGATATTTTGAAACAATACCTATCACTCCTCAACTTGTGTGGTCACTACCCTTCTATTACAGATGGCAACAAAATAGTCTTGGTGGGATTGTCATGGGCATGGACACTTCGAAGGTGCTTCCGGCACAGGCATGGTCCTGATAAAGTCACCGAGAGACAAAGTACATAGCAAAGGGTCCTGTGACACAGTTATGATAAGTTATGAGGCCAGAAGGTCATTTAGTGTAAAGACTTCAGACTCTAGGTTAAGATAGCTTGAATATAAGCTGTAAACAGGGTACAACCAGCAGAAGTGAAGCCAAGTACAACAGGCTCACACCTGCAATGCCTAATGCTAGCACACTTACCTGAGAGAGAAAAAGAGGAGAAAGTCTTATCAACTACAATAGGTAAGATTAATATGCTTCTCCAACAAAAGAAGCAGAAAAATTTTACCTGGAAGGCACATGCATACATACATACATACTTACTTACATACATACATACATATTCATATAGAAAATCACATTCCTGAGTATGCCCAGTTTAAGGACACCATTTAAGAAAGAAAGATGGTAGAGATATTTATGGGCATGCTTAGCTCAAAATCATAGGCCACATATTTAGAAGCTAAAGTGGTGAAGAGGAATGCATCTGGGCACGTGCAACCTCAGCCATAAGTTGTGTCTCACTATAGGGATTGATCGTTAGGATGCCCACCTCACCTGCTAGTACCAAAAGTTATGGATCATAAAGGTGAACTAATTAACTAACTTGTGGTAGAATCACAAGTGGACAGGCAGCATGTAGGACCAACTAGAAGAGAGGCTTGCATCCATCTCACATGACGTGGGCATGTGACACTGAATTAGGAGAGACAGTAACAGTAAATAGACATAGCTATCTATTTCTGAGAGTCAGGAGGGGTAAGATGCTGACTAGATATTGGAATGAGGTTTCTAACAAGTAGGCAGGTATGGGGAAGGACAATAATCAAATTGGCACTGCATGTATCTAAAGGAGAAATTTGCTAAACTACATCAGAACTGTGGCCACATTTATGGTGGCAGACACCATATATAGTATACAATTAACTCTGAATCTGCTGCTAGCCTGGTGATGATATCACCCAACCACATGTTTCCTTTTAGATAGGGTCACTTGTGAGTCTGGGAATAGAGGCTGCATCAGAACTGAAGCCATCTGGCTGCCCACCCTGTGCACCCATCTCCAAACCAAGCTTTCCATAGGTCTCTCCTCCTCTTTAGAATTAGTCCATTTCTGATGGTTCCCAGAATCTGGGTGTAAAATGATTAATTCTAACCCATTCAAGAAACAAGGAAAATGAAAAAAGTAGGCTTGCCATGATCTGGAGAACTATAGAATTGCCATACCTACCACAAAATATGGATGAGAGAGAAATTATTAGGCATCATTTATGACTTTGGAAATTGAGCCTCTGTGCTTTGGAAATGCAACACTAAACATTAAGCAAAGCTCTGATGCCCCCTTGGATAGCAGCTGCTTATTTTAAGAAGATGAGAACACGTATAACAGTTACTCTTACTTGAGTAACTGATTTCTTCCACCGTGTAAGAGAGCTACACAATTTACTGTAAAGAGTAGTACACACACACACACATACACACAGGCACACACATACACATGCTTTTGCAAATCCCTTTTCACTTCAGTATGCTTGCCCATCTTCCTCTCTTTTTTTGATCACATCTAATCTGAGGAATGACAGGGAAGAGTTGACTTCTACCCAAAAACATCTGTGGCTGACACTGAAATATGTCTAGGAGGAAAGTAGGTGGTAAGGAACAGGTTGAAATATAAGTCAATATTACTTAGTGACAGACCTTACACATACACTATATATATGTGTGTACTTACATACATCTGTGCATGTATACATGTATATGTAGATACATATATATTAACATGTACAAGGCTGTATAGTTGATAGTATTTTAGACAAAGCAACTGAGGAATGTTAAGTAATTTTCTCAAAGGCACAGATGTGATGAGGTAACTGAGGCCTTGTCTTCGTTCATTTATGTCACACTTCTGATCTCAGTCTTCAAGCTTTGCTTACTCTTTCTCTGGTGAATCTGAGTGTTGAGATCAGCCTCTGTCCTACTCTAAGTTGTTCTGGATTGTATAAAACAGTCTTTCAAGGGTTGGGGATTTAGCTCAGAGGTAGAGTGCTTGCCTAGCAAGTGCAAGGCCCTGGGTTCGGTCCTCAGCTCCAACAACAACAACAACAACAACAAAAACAAAACAAAAAACAAAACAAAACAAAAAAAAAACAACAACAGGCTTTCAAGGCTGAGCTTTGCCATAGGAGATGCCATTAGATAAGGCACTGTTGGCTTTACTCTGAAGGAGGATGATGGAGATCCAGAAACAACTCTGTCTGCCTGGCATCATTCACACAATGCAGACTGATAAGTGTTTGTTCCTGGGCAGAGAGAAGGAGTCACCCTATACATTTAAAAGTATGAACTGAGACCATAAGGGAACATGGGTATACTCAAGCCATATAAGAGAAACCAGGCCCAGGAATTTATCAGACACAGCTGAACAACCAAGAAATGGATGTAACTCCCTCACATGGACCATATAAAGTGATGGTCACCTAACATATGATAGCATGGTCCTATACCAACCTCTCATCTGAAACCTGGTGTGCATGTGTACGCACATGTGCACGTGAGCACGCACATACACGTGCATGCATCAAGGACAAGCAGAGTATTTCTCAGCTTTAGCTCAGCTCTGTTCCCCACTGTTGACACAGCCTACTCAATAGCCTTCCTATCCAATGGTTCACCCATCTAGATGTAGACTTGAGTCCACAATCCTTGTTCTCAGACTCCAGTTCAGCATTTCTCCTCATACCTGGCCTCAACAGCTTCACTCTCAAATTTGGACTTCAGCAGCTCCATCCCAGGAGAGTTCTGATTCCTTATATCATCCATACAGACTCTCAGCCCATTTCTGTATCTCTCTGAACTCTGCTGAAGCCTCTTGAACTTGTATTCTTTCTGTAAATCCTATGGGCATATGTTGATATACACATACGTTTACTGTGTGCTGTGTCATAGGAGAGCTAATATTAGTAATAACCCTTGGAAAAGAGCCTGATTCACCTTGGCCAACTTATCAGGTATATGGGTTCATACAATAAACAGTTGCCATTACCGCAGTCACTGCTTAACCTTGTGAATTTATTATTGTTCAATAAGTTCTGGCATTGTGAACAGAGGCAAAAATGTGTCTCTTTATCTCATGTGTCATACTTATGATACCTGGGGAAACAGAAGAGTGTTCCTTGATCATTCTCTCTTATGTTTTGGAATGAAGTTGTACTATGAATATCGCTCTGTAAAAATAAAATGCTGATTGGCCAGTAGCCAGGCAGGAAGTGTAGATGGGACAAGCAGAGAAGAGAATTCTGGGAAGTGGAAGTCTGAGTCAGGGAGACACTGCCAGCTGCTGCCATGAAAATGAGATGTAAGGTACCGTTAAGACACGAGCCACATGGCAACTTATAGACTAATTGAAATTGGTTAAGTTAAGATATAAGAACTAGATAAGAAGAAGCCTGCTGCAGCCATACAGTTTGCAAGCAATATAAGTCTCTGTGTGTTTACTTGGCTGGGTCTAAGCAGCTGTGGGCCTGGCAGGTGAGAGAGATTTGTCCTGACTGTGGGCCAGGTAGGACTGGAAAATCCAGCTACAAGGTTGTCCCTAGAACCCTGTCTCTTCTACATGTCCATATCTAGTTTAGCAAGAGCACCCCTGTAACCTGTGCTCCTGATGTCCACGGCAAGTCTCTTTGCCAAGTAACAAAATAGTGCCCATCTTCCATACAGCTCTCTCTAATGAGGCAGAAACTTTTATTCCCTTTGCATTACTTCCTATGGCTACACCCTAATTCTCTCAAACAGTTTGTGTGTAATATAGCATACAAGCCCCCGAGACTCCAACCATAAACATTCAGACTGAGTCCGGGCATGTCTGACTCTAAAGCCCATGAACTTATAATCACACTGTGATTCAATGTTTGAACATGCCAATGAACATACTGTTGTGTTTTTTCTTTAATATGCAGCCACATGATACTAGAGCCTGGATTTTCCTTTCAGGTCAGCACTCATATGGAACATTCTGACTTTTCCATGCTGGGTCCTGGTGGAAACATACAAAAGTAAATGTAACATTCTAATGTCTACTGTCTATTCTTTTGACTAACATCCCTTTGGGGTGCTTAAGGTTCTTTGGAAATTAACTAGGAAAGACACTGGACCACATTGCTCTCTGTGTTTGGGACACAGAGGTTTCCCAAAGCAGCCGTGCAGTGAATCATGGGATGCTCGGGATACTAGAGGCAGGAAGAGGAACAAATCTCAAGGTGGAGTCACCTCACCTTCCTGAAGGGAGACACAGACAAAGGGGGGAAAAATCCAATGCACCTTTCAGAAATAGTTAAAGGAACTGAGACAGACTTTTCCCACTGAAGAAAGTGTTTTCAGTTACCTGCTGAGGTATTAAGCTTTTTCACAGGGGCTGTGAAAACACCCTTCCCTGCAGGTAATTGCTGCATTTTCTAACTTACAACCAAAGAACAGCCTCCAGCAATGAGGGATGCTTGGCTTTAAGACTGTAAAATCTCCCCAGGGTTAGCAAAGTAGGTTAAGGGAGGGAAAAAATGTTTTATAACACAGACAGAAACGGAAGAGCAGCTGATCAGAGGTGGATACAGAGGAGGAGAGAGATGAAGAAATAACTTTTCTCCAGATCATCCAGTTCTTTCCAAGCAATCTGTGTACGTGTATATGTAAACACAATTTTCCTGTAACTCTCTTCTCCTGAATTCCAAATCTGTGCCCTTAAATCTGACTGCTAAGAAACAAACTGTGTGGCAAAGTGACCTGTGTGATATTTTCTCTCCAAACTGAAAGCCCATATGTAATATTTCCCATTAAATTTTATTTCAGGCCTCAGAGGCAATCCAAATAGAGGGCCAGAAAGATCTGCTAAAGCAAATGCCACACAACTTAGATAGTTATGGCTAGTGTAAGTGAAAGGGAAAAGAGATGGAAAGCAGGAAGCAGGACATGATTGTTCTCTAAACTGCATTTTCCACAATTGCTTTTGCTCTTCGTTTTTGTAATGAGTAACGGCTGAGCTACTTGGCAAGATATGTGACTTCCATGAAAAACTGGAGTTCCCTCAGTATCTACAAATGCATGGTTTGAATATAGCTACCGTATTCTAGTTTCTCACATAATCTGAGGTTGCTGCATAAGTCTCTCTCCTGTCATCTAAAATCCCTTCATCAAACCAATCAAACATGTCTACGTTGCTAGGGAAGCCCAGCGTGAGTTAACAAATCTATTGAGACAGTGGATCAAGAGACTACACATATAGGGCACATTTGACAAGTGAAGCTGCCCTCGATCTGGAAGTATAAAAACGTAAAGGGAAACCATAAAACGCCAGCCCCATATACAGTAATTCTTAAATGCAATTCATCCTTCAGCAGGAAAGCAAGTTAAGGGCTGTGACTCAATAGTAGATGAAACAGGCCGGAACAGGTTCAAATACTGCATATTTCACAACAGAGCTTAATTACCACAGGACTAGGAGGCTGTTAATTGCATTATAATAGTTCAGCCTGAAATTAGGTCTGATGTGAATGTCCTTATAGTGGAGGTTTATGTTATTATAATTATGCAGTGGTACATAGATTTATGGCACAGATACATTTTTCTAATAGCTTTTGGATTGATTTCTTCTCTTTTCTTGCTTGTATTTACACTCAGTTTCTAAATATGGCAAAGCAACCAGAAGAAGCTAGGGTCAGGAAATTAGGCCACCCTGGATGATACAGTGAGTCTCCTGTGGATTTGATGTTAGAGCTCCAAATGAGTTGTGCCTGATGATGGTGATTTTATTCGCCATTTGTTTAGATTAGACTATTTGGTTAAAAAAAAAAAAAACTGGTCTCAGTAAAAGGTTTACCTTTTGCAGAAATCCTAGCTTTGTTTTGTCTTAAAAAGCAATGTGTTCCTCTGTTTACCACTGCTGTAACAGAATACCTGAGGCTGGATAATTCGCAATGAATAGATATTCATTAGGTTCACAGTTTTAGCAGCTGGGAAGATGGAAAGAGGGAGGGCTTTTGTGGCACAGCAGCCAATAGCAGAAGGCACAAGAATAACTAACAAAAGACAAACCGGGGAAGGGCTGAGTTTTATAACAAATACACTCCTACAATAACTAGCCCATTCCTGCAGCAAGGACACTTACCCACGTGAGAGGGTGGAGCCTTGTTTGACTCATTCACTAAGTATTAGGCAATGGTGATTAAGTTGCCAACACATGGATTTTTTTTTTTGGGGGGGGATACTAATATCACAACATTCTTTTTAGAATTAAAAGAATACAAATGTATAATTAAGGCTGTATATGTCATTCACAACATCAACTTTCTAATATAGACAAAAATCTCAAAAATTCAAATATAAAATGTGAACCGCAGTTCATAGAAAGCAAAAGATGTGACAGCCGAGTAGGTTCTTCATCACAAGGTAATGTAGGATGGCATTTCTTGACTTATCCAAAATTTTCCACTTTGGAATTCAAAATCAGAGTTGGCTCAAATGAGAACAACCATGGCCTGACGTAAACACTTCAAATGTGGATCTGCATAGCACCTCCGAAGAAAATTGTATTTGATGGTTTTGCTTTCTATCTTGCTATTTTGACTTCTGCGCAGTCTATGTTTATCAGGATTTTGAAACTTCTTTTCAGTGTATTTTGTTCATTTCTTTAGAATGAGAGATCAAAAACTTAACAGAAGATTACTCGAAAATCAGTTAGGGGAGCTAACATGGCTATACTTGGGGGGGTTCCTTCTTTAACATAGCCATCGGAGTTGAAAAGCAACATTGATGTAAACTGGAACTAACATAGAGAGAAGTAATAAACTGTGGAGTGGCCAGCAAGCCATATTTTGATACAAAATTACCTCTGCTCAACTGAGAAAGGGACTAATTATGTCACTGGAAGAAAGTTGACACACCTCTGTGTGCTTCTGTGAACACATTGTATCTTATGATTTGCTATTGGACATCTCCAATTTTCGTAACCACCAATTTCACATCTTTTATCTGTTAGTGAAAACCGTTTCCCACACTGCTGTACAAGGGTGTCACTGAGAATTTCACTTCTGGTTAAAGCATTATTCAAAACTCTGAGAAACAGAAATAAATAGAGGAACAAAAGCTGGGGGGCTATTTTCTGAAAGAGCACAAATCACAGGCCTTGGCAGAATTCCCATGGCTTTGCCTCTGGATACGCGTGCAAATGTTCATAATGGTAGCGGTGTGGCCATATTTAAACATCCTACAGATTAATCTCCAAGCCAATGTCAGCTTTGAACACCCCCTCCCTTCTGCCAGTTTTCTGTTCACACCAGCTACCAACTGAATAGTGCTTAAATGAAAGATAGCACGGGTCCTGGAATCCGAGGGTAGGAGAGGAGAGGGAATCCATGAATGTAGGATTGAAGATAGACAGAAAAAAAGAGTAAGGAAGAAAAAAAACATACATTTGCTTCAGCCGCCCACTATGATTATAGATAAATCCTACAGATGGTAAATGCATTGTTTAAATGCAAATTAGTCCTAAAGATGTGGCCGGCCCTGGTTCCCACACCTACACTCTGCTCTCTAGAGTTACATGAAGGAAAACTTCAAAGTAAGAGGGCCAAAACCATATATTGTTTTTGAAAATGAGACAAACTGCCCACACCTTCAAGTTTAGAGTCTGCTTTTCTTCCCTGGAATGCTAGAGGAAAAAGGAAAGGAAAGTTGAAGGTTGAGTCTATTAAATCTAATCTTTTACTTTTGGGGGTGACCGAACTAAGGGACAGTAATTGAACTGGTTTATTTAGACACCCAATTGTGGAAGTCCAGTGATCTGAAGGAAACAAACTTGACCAACCTATACATTTTTCTTTTTGGTGTTAAACTTGAAGTGTGATTCCATGGACCTGGCTGAAGTTGACTCAAACCCATAACTGTGTTCCCACATCATTGGCAGCAAGAGTTTACGCTACCAGCTGAAGAACACTGACCCTTTAAACTTTAAAATATAGTTCAAGCAAGTATGATAATGTAAATCTATGATCTGAGGTACTTGGAAGCTGAGGTAAGAAGAGCCCCTGAGTTCAGGAGTTCCAAGCCAACCTGAACAGCATGAGACCCTGATTCAGAAAGAGAAATCAGAAGACTTGAAATTGGCACCTACCTTACTTACTGCTTTGATGTGTATGACATTGTTACAGAAAATCTTTTCTATCTGGGAAACTGTCATCTCAAAAGGTGGCCTTTGTCAATGCTTACAACTAATACTGAACTCTTAGTACATTCTTTGAATTGATTTCTCTGTAATGGCAGAACAATGTCAAAATAACACAAGCTAAGAGATTGTGAGTCTATGTATGTGTATTTTATTCTACTTTTAAGATAAAGTATACCCCAATTTGTTTCAGAATCAGCTGAAATGAACAAAACCATGTGAATGAAGATGAGAATGTTTACACTGTGTCTTACCTTATTGTAGATCCAAGTCAAGTGGTATAAATTGGCTATATATCTAGGAAAAATAACCACAGTGCGCTCTTATCACCCACTGCGCATGCTCCAACAGGAGCTTTAATAGGTGTTAGTGAATATTCCCCAGACTGTGTGACTTGTGCCACTCCCTCAAGATTGTTACAAATGTTGCCTATTAGTGAGTTCCACCACCCGAAGACAGAGGCCTCCACCCTTCAGCCGTATGCCCTGCCTTGTGTTTGGAATCACTCCTATCTAGACATATCTGAACAAAACACCCTACACTTTTTTGTTTGCTTGTTCTTTTCTGTCCTTCCATACACAAATGCAAGCTTCACACGGCAAAGCCATGGGGCCTGGCTAGTGAGAGGTACTAATTTTTTAAATTTTTCAAGAGAGGTTTCTCTGTGTAGTTTTAGTGCCTGTCCTGGATTTTGCTCTGTAGACCAGGCTGGCCTCAAACTCATTGAGATCTGCCTGCCTCTGCCTCCAGAGTGCTGGGATTAAAGGTGTGTGCCGCCACTGCCTGGCTCAAGTATGCACTTTTTAAAGGAATAAATAAATTAATTTAGAAATTTAAAAGGATTCAATGTTGAAGGACACCTGGGTTCCTGCTTTGTATTTTTTGGCTTTTATCATGTCTATCTTTGATGCTTCTGAAATACATTTTACTTTTTGCCAACTACAAATTGGTATTTTATATATATAAAATCAGTGTTTCCCATTTCCCCAGCAGTGTCGGTGAAGTGAACTCTCTACCAACATCCTACAGTCAAGCCTGAACTCCTTGTTTTCTAATTCAGAGAGTTCTTCTCAGCTACTCTTTCATCGCCTCACCGCACCCACACCACCCACAAGCCAGAGACTGCCATGTCATAACTCTCCTGGAATAATAGCCCTTCACACGCACATAAAACTTCTGAAGCCAAGGTGCATTCTGAGACAATCGACTATGTTGTTAAACAGGCCTACAACCAAAAACAAAATCCTGATCTTAAGTACTTATTTATTTTATACCTTATGTGTATGAGTGGCTTGCCTATATGTATGTACATGCACCATATACAAACCTGCTATCCACAAAGGCCAGGGAAGGATGTTGGGTCATCTGGAACTTGTGGAGTTACAGATAGCTTGCAACAATGAAATCAAAATGTGACTGCCAGACTCTCTGACCCCTGAGACTCAGGCTTCTAAATGTTCTTTAATCACCTTTTAAGATACATTTTAAACCTAAAATATGGGATGGGAAAATACTCCTGGCATCCTCATTTAAACAGAACCAAGGGACTTATTTTTAAGTCATGCATCTTTCCCTTGTGCTGATGAGGTTGGGCCATGGAGAGGAAGTATTGAAGGCAACATGGCTATAAAGAATGAACTTTTGACTGCATGCTACCAGGAAGAATCATGTTCTGGGAAACAGCATGTCTATATTATATATAACAATATTATAATAATTTATTATAACCTGTCTTTGTCACCAGCAAATTCTGGGTCTCTGTTTCATTGTCACTAAAACGATGAACTTGAATTAAATATAGCTTCTATGACATCTTTCTGGTTTAAAAGATAATTTGATGTGTTTTTAAATATAAATATGCATGCTATATACATATATATCATATACATATACATATATCAAACACACACACACATATATACATACACATACACACACATACACACACACACACACACACACACACACATATATATAAACACACATACATACACACACACACACATATATAAAGTATCAACAAGATGATACCAATTGAGCTCCTTAGAAATTTTTGGGGCTCAGCACAATTAACACCTGCCACTAATAGCTAATAGCTAATCTGTCTGCAACCACCTATTAGAACTAAAGAGGATTCAGAGTTTTTCTCAAGAGCAATGCTTTGACTATCAATGTTTCAGAAAAATGAAAAAAAAAAAAAAAAGAACCCTCTACAGAACATAATCTTTTGGGTCTTCTATTGTTTTAATATTCTTTTTCCCTGTTTGTAAGTTAAAATTTTCATTTTGAAGGAAATCTATTCAGCTTTATTGAAACATAATTGACAAATTAAAATTGTGTGTGTGCATGATGCATAACATACAATGTACATATATATTCAGTGTGAAATGGTTACAATTAAGCTGGATCAGATAATGTTTAGGTTCTTCCATTTGAGTTGGGTTTTTTTTTTGGTTTGGTTTTGAATACACTATCAGATCAAGGTCTAATTTCATTCTTCTAAATGTGAGTTTCCAATTTCCAATACTAGTTACTGAGGAGAGTCATCTCTCCATGATATGTGTTCTTGATTTTTTTGTTGAGAACCACAAATGTGCCCACTTATTTCTATGACCTCTATTTGTTCCATTGCTCTCTGTCTGTTTATATGCCAGTACTGATCACTATTACTTTGCTGTGTAGTTTGAAAACAGGCAATGTGATGCTTACAACTTTGTTGTTTTGCTTTGGTGCTTGGCTGATGGGGGGTATTTGAGGATTCATATAAATTTTATCTTTTCCATTTTTGTGTAAACTCCCATTGAAATTTTGGTAGAGGTTGCATTGAATCTGTAGAATACCTTGGGTAATTTGTACATTTTATCTACCTTTCAAACTATAATTATTATTTTCTTCTATTTCTTTCACCCTTATTTAGTAGTTTTAAACAGCATATCTTTCACTTCCTTGGTTAAACTTATTCCTAAGTATTTTCTATTGATGTTATGGCAAATAAGTTTGCTTTTGTAATTTCTTTCCAGGATAGTTCATAAATAAAACTACTATTGGTTTTTTGCATATTGATATTTTATCCCACCATGTTCCTGAACAATTTACTAGTTGTAATAATTTTGCATAGAGTCTTTAGAATTTTCTATGTGTAATTCTGTTTCATGTATAGTGATTTTTTCCCCTCTTTTGTAGTTTCACTACCTAAAGCGAGAAGAAAGTACAGTACATGCAAAAAAATTATTAAAAACTTAAACAGGAAAATGTGGTATAGCTTGAATTGTTAGAAGGTCTTATTAATAAAAACAAACCTGGAGCCAAGTATTGAGGTGAATGCTGAAAGATCAGAGAAACAGAAAAAGCCACAGCTACCTCACCTCGCCAGTTCCTCAGCTGATCCTGTTTCCTCAGACTGGAAGCTTCTGTGTCCTCATCCAAATGGGTCTCAGCTGAACTGTTGCTCAAAAGCCTAAAAGCTTAAACAGGCTCTTGTTCCTGGTCCTCACGCCTTATGCCTTATTTACCTTTCTGTTTCCAGCCATCCTTCCTGGGATTAAAGGTGTGAGTCACCATGCTTGGCTGTTTCCAATGTGACCTTGAATTCACAGTGATCCAGAGGATCTCTGTCTTTGGAATGCTAGGATTAAAGGCATGTGCTACCACTGCCTAACCTCTATGTTTAATATTGTGGCTGTTCTGTTCTGTGACCCCAGATAAGTTTATTAGAGTGAACAATATTTTGGGGAACACAATACCACCACAATGTGTCATTAAGAAAAAAATCAATTTATAAAAATCAGTAGATGATGCATGCAATAAAGTCAAAGAACAGAGTTATACAGGGGCTGGTGAGAGGTCGCAGAGGCTAAAATCACACAAAGTACAAGCTTGGTGACCTGAGTTCTGCCTTGGAACTCTTTCCAAGTGGAAAAACAGGATCAACTCTATGGCATTATTCTCTGACCTCCACATATACAGAATGACAACCCCCATTTATCAACACACACACACACACACACACACACACACACACACAATTAATTAATAGGAAATAAATAATAGAATTTTTAAACAGAATAAATTACCCAGGATCTTGAAATGAAACTCTATTTTAAAAGATTTTATTATACTTATTATGTTTGAGTTTAAAGAAGTACATCCAATGGGTTGGGGATTTAGCTCAGTGGTAGAGCACTTGCCTAGCAATCGCAAGGCCCTGGGTTCGGTCCTCAGCTCCAGAATAAAAACAAAACAAAACAAAACAAACAATTCATTAGAGAAGTACATCCAAATGAATACTACATGTTCTTAATGTGAATAAGAATAAAGAATATTATCAGGAAACGAATATTATAAAGAAATCCAGGCAGGAGTCCTATAAGTAACAATTACAGTAACTGAAAAGGTAATCTCCTTTGGGGTAAAAAGCAAGTGGTAGATACTGGAAGAAACAAACAACAGATATGGATAAATAGAAATTAAATATCAAATCTGAAGAATAAAGAAAAATGAGGAAAACAAATGGAGAAATAGGTTATGTGAGGATTGGTGGGTAGAGGTGTCTGGTGCCAAGCTTGACACATGTTTTATGGAGAGAATGGACTCTCAGCTCCCATGCGCGTGTTGTGTCCACATTTATATCTTCCTCCCTTAAAAAATAAATGTAATGTTTTTAAAAAAGAAATGCCTAATCTGAAGAACAGAGAAAAAGAATAAAACTAGAATAAAGAACCATCTAAACACCCCAACATGCACACAAATATAACTGCAGAAGCCAAGATTATAGTCAAAGATTTATGCTAGTCATCAATGACAGAAAGTATTTCAAGTAAGTGGGAACACATCTTGAACAAATCCCAAAGAATCCAGGTAGAATAAAAAAATATAGTTATCGTTTAGACCTGTCTCGGGCAAACCACCAAGAACCCAAAACAAGACTCTAAAGCAACCATAAAATAGAAGATACATTATTTAGAGAATAAATGGACTTGAATCTTCATCAGAAACAAAGTCAAAGCCAAGAAACAGAGGCTAGATGACATTGGAACAGATCAACCCAGAATTTGAACTGATTTGTTATAGTCACAGTGTAATCATGGTTTGTTTGATTATGTATAGTATGACAACAAAACCTATAAACAGACATATTACACCAACAGTTCTTCCATTAATAAAACACTGATCACACAATAACATACATTTCCAGTTCACTATGCTTACATATCTCTGAACACAGTCTTCTTCAGCAAAGAGAGTTCTAGTCTATATTTTTAAAAGACTTTTTTTTTTAATTTTTAATCATGTATGTGTATGTGTTCTTGGGTTTGTGCATAGTGAGTGTAGTGTCTGTGGAGGCCAGTAGAGGTTGTCAGAGCTTCTGGAGTTGGAGTCAAGGTGTTTGTAAACTTCATGACAGGGATGTTGGGAACTGAACTTGGGTCCTTTGGAAACACAAGTGCTCTTAATCACTGAGCCATCTCACCAGCTGCCTTAGGTAGATTTTTATCATTTCAAGAACAGACATAAATGAAATATCTGACTCCAGGATTTCTAAGAATTCTCCTGTTTCAAATATGCACTAGAGTGTATTGCACTAGAGTGGAAACAAATGAAACATCCCAGACTGGTGACATAACATCACAGGAGATAACACTTTCACTTTATGTTCTTGTAGGTCAGACACCTCCAGTAAGCCAAGGTTTTTTTCTTCTTTACCGTTGTTTTAATCTGAATGAGTCAGATGCCAAAATAAATAAACAACAATCGACACTTTCCCTGTCTAAGGATCCAGAAAATTAAGACTCAAGGGACAGAACACTAACCATTAAACTTTTCTCTCTTGATGTCTAGAGTAAATACAACTGTTTTTAAATGTTTGTTAAGAGATTATTTACTACCATGAAACTCACCTGGTATTGGGTTCTTATTCTCTGGTAGATCTACACATACTAGACAAAGAGAATATTTCTCTACATAAAGAAAATGGAGTGTCCAAGTCTGCAAACTGCTTAGAGTGGGTGAGTGAGGATGGTGCAAAGAGCTGTCTGATTGATTACTTGACATGAGACTGGTTAG
The DNA here is from genome assembly GCF_903995425.1 of Onychomys torridus. NCBI lineage: Eukaryota > Metazoa > Chordata > Mammalia > Rodentia > Cricetidae > Onychomys > Onychomys torridus. Next base: position 113,156,829 of record NC_050447.1, read on the forward strand.
CAAAGAACAGAGGGCACCAGCCTTGCTTCCCCTCCTGCCCTCCCTTCTCTCTCTCTCTCTCTCTCTCTCTCTCTCTCTCTCTCTCTCTCTCTCTCACGCACGCACGCACGCACGCACGCACGCACGCACGCACGCACACACACACACATACACACACACACACACACACACACACACACGCACACGCACACGCTACTGTATTGTTGAATAATTAAATGCTGTAATCTGAACTTCAAACAACATCAAATGAAAAGGCTCTGAAAGCAACTGCAACTTTTCAGCAATAAACTACCACCTTCTTTGTCAAACTTATAGCTTCATTTTTTTTAGCAGCAGCTCCATGAGTGCCTAGGCCCATGCACAAACTACAGTTTATGGTCTAGTTCTCAGATTTTCTATCAATTCCATTTTGTTCTTGAGTCTACTTAGAGGCAAAGATATCAACCAGAACTCTCAATTTATCTACTTCCTTGGCAAGAATGGAGGCAGGGAGGCAATGAAACTTCTACTCCAGTGTTCACTGCCACAGATAAAATTTTACGACAGAACCAAAGGTTTGCAAATAAAATGAAAACTATAAGATGCAGTAAATAGCCTTTGATTAATTGACAGAAAAATTAGACCCTTGAATGACTTGATTTTATTATTAAAAGTTGATCTAAAAACTAATGAGTTAAAAAGAATGGCATCACTGTGCTTCTATCTAAAAAGTATTATCATACATTGAACTTTGGCTAAATTAGCTCAGCAGAGAGATAACTACATATTTTTAAAATATGTAGACACTGAACAGATCCAGTTCAGTTGGCTAATGCTCTTGATAACCATGTATTGGCCCATGGCATCTTGATCTATGGCAGGAACTTACTTGGTGGAAGAAATGGGCAGTAGAGAATAGCAGGCTGAAAAGGGACTGGAGAACTGCAAACTGGGGAAGACAAACAATTTTGTGTGTGTGTGTCGGGGGGGGGGGGTCAATTCACATCCTGGAGAGTCGTCCATCCAGCAAACAACTGAGAAGACAGTGCTCAGGAGACGCGGCAACCTGCCGGTGCCCCAAAATGTCTGTCACATCATGTTGACAGCTTTAATTCTACTTCTTTCTTTCTTTGTCTTCCATGTACCTTTTAGTTGCAAGGTATCTAGTTTCAATTGATAACTACATGACTGTCTATATACAGGAAATAATAGAAAATTCTGGAGTCAAGGTTACAAATTAGTACTATCATCCAGTTTATCTAAGGTAACTAATCAGGCTGTTACAAGAATTCATATGGACTATGTGTCCCTACATGTGTTGACTCCGACACACACATCAAGAAATCACTTTCCCTTCCACACCCTTGGTGTTGATTAGGGTGTGTGTGGGATGATCTGAAAAGTGTTTAAAGGAGAAATAAACATCCAAAGTCGTAAGCATCTATATAAGGAACATAATTTAATGTAATTATCGTCACAAATAGTAACCAAGAAAGCAAGATATTAACTAAGAGTTATTTTCATGGCTACCCATAAAAATAAAAAAGACAAGGTGAATTACTCTAAAAAATTTACTGGGTGTCTTAAAAAGTTGAAGTTCTAAATAGAACTAAATTATATACCTTCAGACATGACATATGTAAGGAGCAAAATATCCCAGGTGGACACTAATAATCACACAGTAAAGTGTGACCATGGAGAGCCAATAATGGCCAGCTGAACAATGGGTGTGTGTCTTGAAATGAAGGAAAGAAACAAGGCAGGTCTGAGAGGTGGTTTGAAGTTTGGGGACTAGTTGATCATCCACAGGGACTTCTCAAAGATTAAAAACCTGAAAGTTGCAGAAAGCATGCAAGACAGAGAATAAATGAACATTTAGAGCAAGAGGAGATGCGAAGAGCCCTGGGAAGGCTGTCATAAAACACACATTGCGTAATAGATGATGAATCAGTTCTATTATTTAACTTTACCAAAGATGGAACAATATGGAGATATGCTAACCATCATAGTCAGCGTTAATTTACAGTGGGGGAAATAATTAGAATCTCACTTTTTCTGAAGAATGGAGTGAAAATGTAAACAGCGCTTCCCTCCAGGCAAGTACTTTATCAAGTTGACAGGTGCATTTGAATTACCATGGGTGGGGGATCTAATAGGTTATTTATGTGTCATTTTAATAGAAAGACCCAACCTCAAGATGGACAGCAGACTTTATCAGTACTGCTGTTTGCAACTAATCCTCCAATTTAGCACCCCATGAAAATACCTGCAACAAAATCTAGCCATTTTTCTTTTACACTCCATTATGGAAAAATCAATATGGGTGCTATTCATCGCAAATCTCCAGCTTCGCGGGTGCCTGAGTCACAGAATGAAAAAAAAAAGCAAAAAAACCTGACAGTTCAGCACTCTGTGTTTCAGAGCCCATCGCTTAGGATTTCATTCCACCATGTCTGGCCACCCAGAATGGCCCAGTTGTCCTCATATATATTCTAGGCTCTAATATATATTGCCCAGTGACCCTAAATCTGATTGTTTGAAGGTCAATTCTTTTGGAGTTCATTTTAGAGCCCAGAATAAGTGTCATTTGACTCCTACACTTGATAGACTTAATTTTTATCTGCCTTTTAGCATTCAAGCAAGAAATAACGATGAATAACCCTGCAAACAATAATTCAGTCAAACCACACATAAGCTATGCAAGGACTAGACATGTTACTGTTCTAAGGGTTCTCTGAAACATGCCCTGATAACCTGTTTCCGGGGAAATAGTCTTTGTCCTGCCTTCTGAAATATCTCCCTTAGTTTTCATACCTCAAATTATATATGTTTAATGGGAAGGAATTTTCCTATGCACCAAAGTAAAGGTACAAGTTAGTGGATTGTGGTGCATTTATAGGCACCCACTACAGAGCCACTGAGGCTAATAAAAATAATGGTTCAAAACTTATCCCATCTCGTACATAGCTACCTTAAAGCAAGAACTGTATCAGATTTCCTGTTTCCCTCAAAATCATCAAAGTTGCCTATTTCTCTAGAATTTGCTATCTTAATGAATATTTAATGGCAATAATCTATAAATTCATTTTTGCTACTGGATATGTTATCCACCCCACCCCACCCCCCCCCCCAAAAAATAGAAAATGGTTAGAAATCGAGCTAGACATCAAGCTTTTAATAAACTTAAACTTACTCCTGTGTATTTTCTGGAGCTATGTGGTAGATTTGCAGATGGACTCACTCAGTACAAGCTCCACACACTACTGTCCTGCCAGGACAGCAGGCAGATGAAACCTGAGGCTACACATTCCAACCAACATTCAAGCGTAAGTCCAAGTTATAGACGCTTCCTAAATTTAGTTTTGATTTCTCTCCTGCACAGCCCATAACCCTGACCAATAAGAAATGCAAGTATATCTCTAGGGGTTTGGGTAATTAAATGATAAACTATTATAGATCTGTATGCCATTTTGATTTAACATTTGGAATTCTACAACTTTTAAGTCCATAATGTTAATATTTCTTCATTGCCAACTTTCCTGTCTGTAACATCTTTCTAAAACACAAGTCGTTGTGTTTTATAGCTACTTTTGTTTCTATCACATTAAGATATCCCTCCATCTGAAAACAATATTGGAAATAACCAGATGTTATTTATTTTATGTCATTGTCTGAATTAAATGGCATTTATTGAACACTTTATTATACTCCAGGCATATTCATGAACCATGTTGTATGAGTAAGAACAGATTTATGAAAATTTAAATTGTTGTAAGCCTGGTGGCACAACCTGTAATCCCTGCTACTTTAGAGTCTAAGGCAGGATCATCTAGAGTTCAACCTGTTTTAACTACAGAGTCAATTCAAGGTCAGCCTGAGTAAGACCTGGTCTCAAAACAAAATTCTGAGAGTGGACTTTAGTGTAGAATGTTGGGCTTGTTTCCCAAGATGGAGAAAGAAAAAGACAGAGAGAAAGAGAGAGGGGGAGGGAGGGAGAGGGAGAGAGATAGAGACAGTGAGAGACAGAGAGACAGAGAGAGAGGGGAGAGAGAGGGAGAGAGAGAGTGAATGTCATGATGACTAGATGCCTGGTGCTATAGAAAACAGGCATCCTCTCACATCCAGCATGTGCATATTCCAGTGCAGAGGAAAACAATTCTGAGCACAGTCTTATGAGACTCATTGATCACATATGATACCAGCAGTGACTGTGCCAAAGGGCCAGAAAAATTTATCAGTGCACTCTTTATTGGGCTCAATTCTAAGGACCGTTTGCTTCCAACAGTTCCTAGGGTGACAATAAAACTGATTCATTTGGAAGTAAATACATTCTCTGACATAAAGAAAGTCTTGAAAAGTGAGATCACTTCTGAACTTTTTGATATGTAGAAATGTCCCATTTTGTATGAGCATACATATTTTCTTGAGTAGTATATCTATACTTTTGAACCATAGGAAACAATTGCAGTTAATTATAACTGTTATTCTTTGCTCTGTGATTGTTTATGTGTTTAATTTTTGTCTTAACTCCTGGCTAGTAAACTCCTTTACTGCATACGTTATATGTCTTTCTATCCTCCAAGGTATTTACTGCAGAGGCAGACAGAACACTGTTTCCATTAGCCAGGTTCACTGTCAAGGATATTTTGTACTTCCAATGATTTTTCAAGAGTCAAGCAGGTTCATGGTTCTGTGATGTCTTATTGTGGTATTGTAGTTTCATTAACCCTGTTCCCTGGCCTAAAGAAGCATCTTCATTAATGAACCAAAATTGCCCATTCAAAACACAGCTTCCAGCAAGATCAACTGTGTGATCAATGCAACCTTGAAGAAGTCACAGTGGCTGCAATGACATCAGGGAGAAAGACTAGAGTAGAAACTTCAGTGATTGCTAAAGATCACATCTGGATTTCTGTCCACTTATCAATGAGGATGAGTATTGCTCAGACACAGCAGTACCCTGGGATACCTGAGCCTGGATTTCCTCAACAATCCTTCTCTTGGCTTTCTCTGTTATGTGGATAATGAGCATTGTCTGGACCTGGGAGATATGATTATTTGTGTTTTGTTTTAATGGTCACTGAAAAGTGTGCATTCCCAAGGGAAAAAATGTCATTCTCATCTAACTTTTTGGATAAGATTTTCTTTATCTAATGCAGCTGAGCAATCAAACCCAGTTTCAGAGCCCTAGATGAAGAGTTGAGTGGCAGGGCTAGAGAGATAGCTCATCAGTTAGTTACAAGCTCACATTGCTCTTGCAGAGGACCTCAATTGCATTTCCATCAGTCACACAGGGAAGCTCACAGCTACCTATAGCTCCAGCTGAGGGAGGTCCCATGCCTGTGGCTTTAACAAGATCATGCACTCATATGCACACATATAGCCTCAGACACATACATACACATAATTAAAAATAAAAATAAACCTTATAGAAAAGTGTGTTTTTACACTAAGCTATTATTTATTTTCTTACTATTTTAATCTATGCTTGTCTTGAATTTTATGATTATTCTTGTTTTTTTTAAATGATAGCTTCATGCATATTTATAATGCATTCTGTTTACTCTCTCCCCACCCACTTTTATCTCCCTCTAACCCCTACTAACCCACACCTTTTCTACTTGTACCTTTCCAGGTTCATGACTTTGAGTTTTATTTTATGATCCATTGGATGTAATGTGTATGGCCATAAGATTAGGTGGGGATTATAAGTAGAGACACAACAGAAGGCAATGACCTCCCTTCTCTAAATCTAGGAATTAGTTCAACAGTGAAAAGAAGGGTCCTCTGAATCTCTCCTCCATCCTTGCCCAGCTGTAGATGGGCCTAGTTTTGTGCAGACCTGGTATAGTCATCCACAGTTGTCGAGAGTTCAGGATTATAATAATTGCTAGAAGGCTAATGATAACTAGAAATATGCTTGTATTAAAAATGATAGAAAAATACATGTAATATTATGTAGTAATATTCTTTGAGAAAATGGAAGTCACTTATTGTAGTGATATATTGTGTACCCTAATAAAATTTGCCTGATTATCAGGGAACAGAACAAGCCACAAGATTAAACATAGAGGCCAGGCAGAGGTGGCACACACTTTTAATCCTAACACTCAAGAGGCACAGATCTGTCTGGATCTCTATGAGTTCAAAGCCACCCTGGACCAGATGATATTGACTCAGTCTAGGAGAGAAAACAGAGCCAGGCAGTGGGGGCACACACCTTTAATCCCTATACTGGGGAGCATACACACCTTTAATTCTAGGAAGTGATGGCTGGGCAGAGAAAGGTATATAAGGCGTGAGGAGACAGGAACTAAAGGCTTTTAGGCAGAAGTGCCCCCTTCAGCTAGAGGCTCTTTTGGCTGGAGCCTTTCAGGTGAGGACTCAGAGACATTCAGTCAGGATTCATGGAGTTGGCCAGGTGAGGTGTGGCTTGTTCCTTTGTCTCTCTAATCTTTCGGCATTTACCCCAATATCTGTCCCTGGGTTTTTATTGAAAGAGCATTTAAAATTCTAGTTACATATTAGAAAAAGCAGCCATTGACTAAAGCAAATAATTGGGAGGAAATGCAAATATGTACTGTATATATGGTATAAATTGAAATTCATTGTCAGTCAAAGAAATCACAGATAATGAAGACTTGTCTCAAATCAACAAATCCTTTTGTGAGAGAGTCCTCAGTGAAGGAAGTGAGGAGGCTGAATGTGAGCTCCCTACTCCACAGTGACGATGCCAGCCCCAATAGTTCTACACTGCTGTGCTGTAGGGGGTCCTTTAAGAGGCAGTATGTTAGCTGGGTGTGGTGGCTTATGCTTTTCATCCTAGCATTTGAGAGTCAGAAGCAAGGAGATTGCTACTAGTTGAAAGCGAGCCAAGTCTGCAAAACCAGAAAGATCTTGTCTCAAAAATAAACAGATAAATAAATAAATACTATATGCTTTGGCTTGGTGATTAAATTTCCCGAAAATAAATGTAAGAAAATTATCACTTATGTGGACCAGGATTTATGTGAAAAAATTGTCCATTGTAAGGTTTAGACTGCAAGTTAATGGTAGAGAGCTTAGAGCATGTAGGAAAATGAGTTTGAATGCAGGTACACACAAAAGAAAGAGAGAAAGAAAGAGAGAGAGAGAGAGAGAGAGAGAAAGAAAGAAAGAGAGAGAGAGAAAGAAAGAAAGAAAGAAAGAAAGAAAGAAAGAAAGAAAGAAAGAGTTATAAAAGAAGTTATCTTTATTCTGGAAAAAAGAAAGAGAAAGAGAGAGGAAGGAAGGAAGGAAGGAAGGAAGGAAGGAAGGAAGGAAAAAGAAAAGAATAGAAAGGCCATTTGTGTCGCTCCTTAAGTATGTAAGTACCAGTAATAGTCTATAAATTAGTACTTCCATGTAGTGGACTTGAACACAAATATGAACATAGTATCATAGACTTCTTTTGGTTTTTCGAGACAAGGTTTCTCTGTGTAGCTTTGCGCCTTTCCTAGATCTTGCTCTGTAGACCAGGCTGGCCTTGAACTCACAGAGATCAGCCTGGCTCTGTCTCCCAAGTGCTGGAATTAAAGGCGTGCACCACCACCGCCGACATGTATCATAGACTTTTAAAATAATCCTATAAAGTATTTTAAGCACATTGAAATATATATGAATGTATTTATTATTCTTTATATTATTTCTCTGTAGATATATATTCACATCTATATAATATCTGAATTTTAACGAGCTTTGGATTGTTTTGACTTTTTCCCTTTTGTGAGTTTCTTCAGATTTTCCTAGAGTAGCATATATTACACCTAGAAACTTGATCTGCCCTTGAAAACTAATGTATCAAGAAACAAAGGTCTTCCCTTTGAGGCCTTGAGTCCATTTGTGTAACTTAGGAAGGGAAGCCTGTTTCTTTAAATTCAAGTTCTGTGTCAGAGCCACCACTGGGAGGGGGTGCTGAGTCCTCCCAGCCTCCCATGAAGCAGCTTCCTGAGGGGACACCACCTGATCAAGCACTCATTGTACCATTCCTTCAGATTTTTAATTTCAAAACATTTCACTTGGCGGAGGCCAACCAGGGAGACCTGTCGGTGACTGCTGGTACTTGGCAACAAGAGTGGCAATGCAGGAAGTCACTGAGCACCAGAGCGAACCAGAGTGCTTTAATCATCTCCGAACAGTAGCAGAGCCGAGATTTACAGGGGCTTCCCACCCCTAGGTGTAGGCAGAGTGACACACTCCAGTGTAGCTGTGAGCTTTTATGGTCATGTTATCACTCAGAGAACAGACATTAAAGGCAGAGGGGTGGGTGAGAAAGCACAGAATGTTTTCACACACTAAGCTTAATTTCAATATTGTTTCAGGCTCCTGGGGTCTCCTTATGAATGACTGTAAAATTCCATCATTTTAAAAATTAGTGGATCACAAGGAAAACCATGTCTTAGAGACTCAGCTGCTATCAACAGGAATATTAGGAGTTTGTCCTCACAACACAGCATGCTAAGTAGGCCTGGGTTGAGGGAAAAGAGCTACAGAAAATGACAAGTGGAGGATGGTCAACATTATCATTATTTCTTGCATCTGGCAAAGAACTGCATTAAGAAAAGAAAACATGCAATTCCAAAAATATTCCTATAGTTGAAAAGTGGCTGAAGCAGCATCGAACCTACATGATGAGTTTGTGCTCCATGGGGGAGGGTGAGCCACATACAAACAGCTTCTGAATATTGTATTTTTACAATCCCTTCCATTTCTACATAAGATTCTGTTCTATTACATATCGTATCTACAGCTGTGCTATGTTCAGGGGCTATAAAACCATCCATCTGTGTAATCTCGAGGCAAAAAAAAAAAAAAAAAAAGCCCTACAAAAAGAAACAGTGGATCTGGGCAAAATGATCTGTCTTCATTTATGCCATTAACATCCTTCTCGCTGTTCTGGCCTGGTGAGGTAGATATCTTCTCGTGAAAACCACAGAGAGCCAGCTGCCTCTTCCAAGTCCAACAAACATCATACAGACAATTACTTTTAACATCTATCATCCCACATAGAACTGCACAGCATCATCTTATCTATTTTTTCTCCTTTTACGTCTTCAAGACTTATTACTACACAGACTACCAAACAATGGGAGTCCTACTTTCCCAGGATGTGAGAGAGTAGATTCCAGCATTCAGTCTAGGAGCCTTAGTTCAAGGCTCTAGTTCTGATGGAAATAAACAGTTTGTGTGAGCATGCTTCTCTCACATATTATTCCCTCTGTTCCTGTTTCAATTTTGTGCTGGTTAATTTTTTTTGAGGGGGGGATTTTGTATTTTTGTATTTCTTTTTCTCTAATTTCCTTTATAGAAACATAATATTTTATTAACTCTGAGAATTTCAAACATGTCTACAATATAGTTTGATTAGTTTTGTCTCCACTTGCCTCCCTAACCCTTGCAGATGCACTCTTATCCATACTCTACCAATTTCATGACCTCTCCCAGTTCTTCTTTGTTTTGTTTTTAATAACCAGCTGATGGAGATTGGTCATTCACATACTCAAGGACATGAGGTTATCCACTGGAGCATGGTCAACCTACCAGGGGACATACTGTTTATTTCTTCTTAAATGTCAGAACAACTGCCTATGCCACCCATTCTCTCAATCTGATGGATGCCTGTCTAAATAGGATCTCTGCACTGTCACCTGGTGGTGATAAATCCCCCAAATATCTTAAATTCGTCACACATAAAGCCTTCTGATGGCAGCAGGAGCTCCCCCCGCCACACACACGCACTTCATTTGTCCTCTTCCTTCAGAAGACTGCTCAACATTTTCCACAGGACATTCTCAACTCTCAGCCTTCCCTTGACATTCTCTTCTTGTATTTAAACACAGCTCTGTCAAAATGACTACAACTTAAGTCATTTTCTCAGAACTTCTCCCCTTAGCTGAAGACTTTGTATTTAACTCTCTCCTAGACATCTCTGAAAGAGACACATCTTAGCTGTTTCCCATTTAACTTAGTTGCAATAGAAGAAGCACTGGTTTCCACCTTTGAAGAGGAAGTTCCTTGGTCTTTCCTCTTTGCCACAATAAATGGCTCCTTCCCTCCATTAGGGCTGACACCTTCTATCTGGGTCCCACTTATTATTACTTCCTTCATGGTCTCTTCATCAACCTGACTGTGAATCATCAAAGCTAGTTCACATAAACCTTTCAGGAGGTAGAGGGTCCATTCTATACTGCTTATTCCTTCTTCATGTTCTCTTCATCCAGACTAGCAAAGCTAGTTTACAGAAACCTTCTGGGAGGTGAGGTGAGGAGTCATTCATTCTATAATTTTTTTAGTGTTTTTTTTTTTTTTTTTAAATAATCTCTTCTGCTATCTACTCTTCTCAACTCAGGAATACTACCTCGGAGAGCTATCGGAAACAGTGCAGTCTAGCTGACACCATTGAGACATGGCAAATGACTCTTGGTTCCTGTTGACTTCCTCTCATTGCCCTCTGAGTTACTGCCCTCTCACTCACAATCTGAGTTACTTCAGACTGTACCCTTAACATTTCAGATATCTCTAGAACATAGGGATCAATTGTTCCTTTTATTTTTGTATTTGCAGGTAATCAAGAAAAGAAGTTTTGTCCCATCTTTTACTGGTGGTTTCTGAAACAGATCAATATGAAGACATTACAAGATGTCTTGATCTGGGTGTGCAAACAGCTACTCAAAAATGAGTCAGAGATTTGGGTTTTTACTATAGTTCATTTCCCAACAATATTGCTGGGTTCTTTGGTTCTGTTCCATACAAGGCACAACTTGGTGGCAAGCTGAGCCTTGCCAATTCACACACAGTGTCTCTTCTGCCATATATCACATGTTCTTCATCAGCTAGGCTCTCATATCTAGAGCAATAGCCATTTTCTAAGGGTTTTAGGATCCTCTTTAAGTAAGTATAATGGTTGAATGTATGCTAAGTTAATTATTTTATTACTGTTTAACAAGGTACTTAGCGATGAAAGCAATACTTAATTTGACTTCATAGTTTCTACGGGACTCAAGTCCAGATTAGTTGGGATTGCTATACTCTGCCTTAGCAAATTTCAGTCATGGAGTCAACCACACTAGGCTCTGACTAGCAACCTGACTAAAAAAGAGTCCACTTCCAGACTCATTCAGAGTTTCAGCAGGTTGTTCTCTGTGTCTGTAGTATTGACTCATCTGCCTTCTTAGTAAACTAGTGATTAGGAGTCCTTGGAGCACCTCAGATCCTCAGGTCTTTGTTGGAGATCCCCTTCCATTTGTAATTCTCAACATGTTTCTTCAAAGACAATAAAGGATTCTCTTGTGTTCACTCTGGCTTTTCAAGAAAGATCTGGATTCCCTTTAAAAGTGTTTGGCTGATTAAGCATGGTCTGCCCACAACAATACCAAATTTTTAATCTAATGACTAACATAATTACACTTGCAGCATCTTCTTATCCTTTCCATACAGTCTAACCTATTCACAGGAGTGACTGTCTCCTGTGTTTATCACTCTCTTCCAATCCCAAAGGTAGAGATTACCTAGGGTACACACATCAGGGCAAATAATCTGAAGGATCATCTTATAGTTCATTTTGCCATAGTGGTATATTGCATTTTACTTCTTTCATTTAGCATGTCTTTGAGGTCATTCTGCATCCTATTTGATATTATAATTTATTTATTTTATTGATGAATAATATCCCATTATATGAATTATTTGACCATTTCCAAGTTAACAAATATTTGAATTTTTTAATGTTAGCTGTAATGGTGTAGACATTCACATATATTTTTTTATTTTCTTGTCTAGATATCTAGGGATTGAACATTTGGGTTGCAGGATAAATTCAAGATATATACCTTAGCATATGTATACTCCTGGATTCATATGTCCTGAATGCAGTTCCCAACTCCATTCTCACACACTGTGTCATCTTAAGCAAGCTTTTGAAGTGCTGTGGGCTTTAAAGTCCTGATTTGCAGTGGCCCTTACCTCATACAGTTACAGAGAAATAAATAACAATCTACATGAGGCAATTCCATGTGGCATGACATAAAAGACACACCCTGATAGCTGCCCCTAGTACTTTCCCTGAAAACTTAGAAGGTATCCAATAAATACTCACTGATTGGTGAATAGATTCAAGTCTTTTTTCTTCCAAATAATCTACAGCATATATTAGATTTTTGTTGTATAATTAATGGATTGAAAATAAAACATATACCAAAGGCGCATGTTTTATATACTATGTCTGTCGCTATATGGTAGCATTCTTTGGGGCTATTATGAAAAGAAGAGGGTCACTAGGGATGGGCCACTGACAGTGTACCACCATCCCTGGCTGTCTACTGTCACCATGAGTGCTTCTTGGCCTGCTGTGATATGAGCAAAGTAGCCCACCATGCTTCTCAACTATGATGAACTGAACCTCCTGAAGCTGTGAGTTGAAGTATATCCTTCCTCCTTTAAATTGTCAATAGCAGGTAATTTGGTCACAAAGACAGAAAAGGAATTGATAAGTAATGCAAATTCCATTTAATGATGATTTGTATTTCTCCCTCTAAGTCATTGCTTGCCTTTCAAGGCAAACTAATCATTGGTTCTTTTGAAAGGTTTTTATCAAATACCCTATACCTTCATGGGCTTCTTTGAAAATTCCAGTTTATTTCTTTAGAGCTTTCTAAAGAGTAAACACAGAGAATAAGAGTCCATGCTCTTCCCTTTCTGAGATTTCTTTCACAAATGTGAGTTGATGCTTTTATAATCTTATTTCCACATGTAACTTTAATATTCTGACCTGTAACGTCAAATAAACCCTGGGGTTCTGGGTTTGGAAAAAGAGTTTATAACTACAGGCTGGTGGTCTGTCTGGCATCCATTTTATGTTAGGGAAAAATAAAACTTTATTTGCTGCCTGCAGAACAAATTCTTTTACAGAAGCCAGTTTATTGAAGTTGTAAGCAACATGGTGACTCTTGGTATGGGGGTTGACTTTGGCTGAAGCATTCCCACTCCCTTCTGTCTTCTCTTCACATCCTTTAATTAAGAAAGCTGATGACTGAAGATATGCAAGCACATTTCCTACCCTTAGCAAAATGCCATTGGATTTTAAGAAGTCTAACAGGCTCAAGATATCATATTAAGATATCAATTATTTTCTCATTTTAGCGCCAGTTAAGTTCTTACCATTTTTGCCAAATTATTTCTTTACTATGATCTAAAAATATGCAAACTTCCTCCACTGTCTCTGTTTCCTGGTAAGACAAATGTAGAATTTTTACAATGTAAATGCTATATTTGCTTAAGTTGTACTGCTCCTAACATTGAGCTTGTTATAGGATAATTATGCTTTCCAAAAGAATTAACTCTATTCCTCCCAAAATCAGATTATCCATCCTATCAGTTGTCATAGTTTTGTGAACAACCTGGGGGGAAATGTGTCTCTCAGACCAGAAAATGGACTCCATAAAGATCCTCATTTGCCACCGTCAAGTACCCCAGGAGATCATTTTCAATCCCACGGGTTGTAAAGAGTTTCCTTTGCTTAGAAGCAAACTGAGAGTTAAAAAGCAAGGAAGTAGGAAGTCCCTAAAAATTTATACAGGCTCTTAGAAGAGGAGGTGTGGCAGCTGTGTCTGCAAAGTGCTGTTTAATAGGGCAGGGATTTGCAACTGACTCAATTAGCCATGGAGGGATCATAAACATCTTTGTGAGCTCGAAGTCTTCATGTTTTCATTGTTTCCCTTGTTGTTCTAAATATTGAACAAATTCTTTTGTAAGTTCAGGCCTATATGAGCACAGTTAAAATCTCTGAGAAACAAGAGCACTCTCCACAGTTCTATGAATGAACATTTGAAGATGGAATACAACTGTTTGGAAACCAGCAGTAGCAACACTGATTTGTTAGAAAGCCCCTAAAAGAGAAGGGGACAGAGAGTACTCTTCACAAGTCCCAGGTCGGCTTAGTACCTCTGTGTCTGGAGATGACCATTTCAGTGGTCAAGTCTTACTGGATTTTTGTATACTTTCATACAATCCCTTTGTCCTAACTCCTACACAACACACTGCCTCAGGAACAATTATCTTGGGTTGTTTTCTGGTTTGTGATGTTTATAGTTTTGTCTTTTCTGATAGATCTGCATGTTCTTTCAAAGGAAGAGTGTGACTTTTCTGTCCTCTCAAAGGAACTACACAAAGAGCTGTGTCTCTCACACACACATGCACATATATATATATTTTCCACATTTTTAGAAGGTAGATTATAACCTATATTTCTTCATTTTGAAAATCCTATCTATCATCTATCTGTCTGTCTGTCTGTCTGTCCATCCAGGCCCATCCATCCATCTATCCATCCATTCATGCATCCATCCATCCATGAATCTGTCTATCTATCAATCTATCTATCTATCTATCTATCTATCTATCTATCTATCTATCTATCTATTCTCTCTCTCTCTCTCTCTCTCTCTCTCTCTCTCTCTCTCTCTGTGTGTGTGTGTGTGTGTGTGTGTGTGTGTGTGTGTGAGAGAGAGAGAGAGAGAGAGAGAAAGTGGTGTGTGTGTGTGTGTGTGTGTGTGTGTGTGTGTGTGTGTGCATACAGAAGACAACTTATAAAAGAAAGTTTTCTCCTTCTACCATGTACACAGTGGGAATTGATGTCAGGTCATCAGGCTTTGGGTACCAGAGTATAAGCATCTTTACCCACTAAGCCATCTCATCATCCCTATAACCTTGATTAAAAAAAAATCCTTCTTAATAGATTTGATAGTTCATCCTATCATTGCAAAATAACTGCTTTTTGTCCTCAATTCTTCTGTGAAATACATCTAACCATTATACTCTGTTATCATCCAATCCAAATAGCTGTGGGAAAATAAGCCAAGAGATGGAACATGTGTGTTGAATTCAGGAGGGCTTGGCCCCCTAGCACCTTTGTGCCTTCTTGGTACCTCCTCTGAGTCCCTTTAATTATTATATTAAATAGGACAATGAAGTCTTTCCCTTAGCACTGGGGTGATTCATTGAAACCATAGATGTGCAAGGGCTTTATTGAATTATTTACTAGTAGTCAAAGGAGGAAAAACAAACTCATGTTGCTAATTACATCCAGCTCTAGAAAAGCACTTTTGGAAGTTTAGCTAGAGGAGTTATTTTTTTTAAAAACAGGAAGATATGAAAGCATTCCAAGTTAAACACTGCAGTTCATAAAACTAAGTAACTCACTGTGTCTTATATGTGTCTTAAGAATTCTGCTACAATATACATCCAGTCCTCTGCCAAAGAAGGTACCCATGTGAGGCTCGCTAAGATTCGCCTGAAGTACAAGAGAAGAAACAGGGGAAGGGAAGATGGAATGGCCAATCATATTAATCTGAAGTCAAGTAATTTTATTATTTATTTCAGAGAGCATTGCCATTCTTTAAAGGGAACTACATCAGTGATTTATTGAAGCTAATAAACAAGGCGTCTAAGAATAGAGGTTAAAAGCAAAACAAAACCCTAATCTAAAGCTAGCCTTGTGCTTGCTCCTCCCATGGGCTCATCTGACTGGACAGATGGTGACAGGGGTTAGCCTGTTGCTCAGAGCTCAGGAAGTGTGGGCCCTGAAATCATCCTGTGTCCAGTAACACTTCCTGCCATACGCTAAGGCTCCATTTGGAAAGCAGGTAGACATGATCGACCTGACAGCTTTCCTTACGACAGTCAGCTGAGCTTCTCAAGGCCATCATGCCTACACAGAAGCAACTGCTCTTTTACTCAAGCCATGCGTGGCTTCCAGCACGGCTGCTTTCCGAAGAGTAATGAAAATAACAAGTCTGTAAACCCGTGCTTATTGGCAGCATGTTAAACTCCCGGGTCTTCAAACCTGGAGCTCATGCAGTGATTTATACCTAGTGGGTCCAAGGAAACAGGAAAGGAAGAGGAGAGAAAGAGGAAATAGTAACTCCCAGTCTCTGTCCCTCCCCACTCCTGGCATATGTACATATGCATTTCCATTATATGATTATACATTATGGAAAAAAGGAGTGAGAGACAACAGGAAAAATGAGAACACTGGATATGATAATGCCATTAATCCTAGGAGTGTGAGGAAGGATTAAAGTGTGAGGCTAACCTGGCCTCAAAGAAACACAATAAGCAAAGAAAGAAAAGGAAAGAGGGATGATGCCGGTGCAGAGGAAGAAAAGAATGTCCTGAGGAAAAACTCCAAGCACTTTGACCAGACACTGGCTAGGTTTTGGAGATGCCCTGCCTGTGATACCAGCAAATGCACTGCTCTCCTTGCCGAGTGAGGCAGAAAGACTGCTACAGCAGTAGCAACTCCAGAATTGTAACATGCACAGGACAGAATTAAAGTAGTGACCCCACAGGCTATGCTGGTGGAGGTGGGCTGGGGCAGGTGTTTTAACTCTGCAGGCAGTTATTTTGTACAGTATATGTATTACAGGTGTCTGGAGATGAGGATTCTTGGAGAGGGCCCCAAACTTTCCAGCATCCTTTAATGGTACTGCTTAGCTACAGGAGCTTCTAGATTTAAGATTTTTAAAAAGGCTAGAAACAAATCTCCTGAGTGGGTCCCTGCGCTTCAATGACCACTATTTCTTTCCTCAGGCCTTGAACCCAGGAAACTGGTACTAGCTTTTTATACTGAACGCTCTGTCCATCAATGCCAAGGGACAAGAGTGCAGTGAGAATAAGGGCAAAGGGAGGGAGCGTGTATGACTCTACTACCCAGATCAATGAGTCCATTTTGTGAGATGTGTTCATTTTCATTACAGATTGGCTTTGTCTGAATAGTAAGAGAGGAACCAAATAATTGCTCCAGTGGCTTTTTTTTTAAGGACTAGCCATATCCTTAGTGCTCAATCTCAATCTTGTTTGCTCTTTGTGAACAAAACATATTTTTCTGCCTCTAAAGACTTTTGCCTTGGGAAGATAACTTCAGAATTTGCCGACCTATATGTGCTACCACATAAGACTTTGAAACTCTCTACATTGTGGTTACAGGAGTCAGGGGCAGCATTCTGCTCTACTCCTGTATGTGGTCTTTCATGATCTAGAGACGTCAGCCTGACTGAGCATTTTGACCATCAATCTTAGCAGATGCCCAAGCCCTATAAATGCACGACATTTTACTGGAACAATATTGCATTTCCAAAGCTATGTAAAATTTAAAACATAAAATGTTTACTCCCTGTTAACTTGGCTAATGTTGTCTGAGCAAATAAAGTGAGATTTCTGGGTTGAACATCTAACAGGGGGTATTATTATTTTAAATGTTCGGGTTTAGTGTATTTGTATACATGTATATAGTGTATATGAGCATGCATGCATTCATGTGTGTATATACACATATGTCTGCACATATGTGAAGACTAATGGAGCATCTCAAGTGTCCTGCTCTATTGTTCTTTGATACAGGGTCTCTTCCTGGAGGTGATGTGGAAGCCCCAGAGATCTTCCTGTCTCCACCTCTCACAGTGGTGAGGCTAGAGGAACATGAAGCCACGTCTTGCTTGTTAACTGGGTGCTAGGATTGAAGCCCTGGTTTTTATGGTTACATGTCAGGTACTGCTACCCACTGAGACCTCCAATAGACCATCAGTATCATTCCTCATTTCTCTAAATTTCCTGTCACGTATAAAGTACAATATAAAGTATTTAAATATTATTCACTGAAAACCATGAAAGCAAAGGAAAGGGCTCTTATGTAGAAGATTTTCACCTTTCCCCCAGGCATTATGATATATATGACAGTCATGATTGTAACGAATTGAGACCTAACATTTATGAAGAAGGGTGAGTGGCTTCTCAAAGACTGATTTTCTAATCTGTGAATTACAAGACCCTCTTACCTT
Source organism: Onychomys torridus (assembly GCF_903995425.1). Lineage (NCBI taxonomy): Eukaryota > Metazoa > Chordata > Mammalia > Rodentia > Cricetidae > Onychomys > Onychomys torridus. The sequence continues at coordinate 113,174,657 of NC_050447.1, forward strand.
AAGGTTTCTTTAAGGAAAAAAAAACAAACAAACAATATTTGTGACAGTGTGTTGGAAACTCCACTGTGTGACACTGTTGACACATATTGCTAAGCCTTTCATAGTTTTAGGGGAAAATGTACAAATTGGCTATATTTCCATAGTTGTCAAAAGCATCAGATAGAAGTGTGATCATTTTTAATTAAGCTAAAAAGAGGCATAGCAAGGACTTATCCTGCAGAGAAAACTCATTGCTACCATATTCAGCACTGGCATCTTCTGTAGTATGACCTATAAATGGATAGACTACTCCCATAGTAAAAGTTGATTCTTCACTTGAACTCGACTTGTGTGTAAGAGTTATTTCCCACTACTGCACAACTTTTTGAATGTGACAACACATTGGGAAACAATATACATTATCTTAGAGTAGAACAGTTTATACCAGAAACAGCAGAATTACATAAAGAATTTTCAATGAGTCATGTAAAGATCTATTTGTGCTGGCTAGTTTTATGTCAACTTGACACAGAGCAAATTGAGGACAGCAGGGCTATACAAAGAAATCCTGTCTCAAAAAACGAACAAACAAAAACAACAAAGTTGAAGTTGCAATCCAGTATTTGAAATATTTCTCTAATAGTATTTATGCAAAGAGTAGATAGTTGCCTTTTCCATGAATTCATCCTACCAAGTCAACATGACATTGGATATGAGTTCAGTCCACCAACTAGATACAACATTGGACATGAGATCCCCACTCCAAAACAGAGACAGGAGATGCATGTTGTTGAAATGTTACTCCCAGGAAATATGCAAAATCACCTTTTATTGTAGAGATTAAGCTTGATGAACAATGGGTAAACAAATGTATTACATTCTAAAATAAATCAAGTAATAGAAGACAGCGTCTGTGGCATCTCCTGCCTCCAGGAATTAGAGATACCTGACATAGCATGTCAAACTGAAATGGGAGTGTTCTCTCTTGGCTTGAGTTAAGCCCTGGGTGACAGAACTTCCTTTAATGAGTTTTCAGCAGTTCACCTGATGGTTCCATCATCTGGAGTTGAAAAAGACAGAAGACAGAAGCACATGTGCCAAGCACTGTTGTAAATTATATGGCGGACAATCATGCATTGCTATTTTTATAACAGTGATGCTGTGATGAGCTGTAGGAGAGTTTAGTTAAACTGTGTTGCTCCTTCAGGACTGCATAGACTGGGAAAGAGCAGTTGGTCTGTGGAAATGTAGAATTATTGAATTCCTTCCAAGGATGGAAATTATATACCCCAGAATACTACCACAACATGTTGATATTTTAAATAAAAACTATAGTTTCTATTTCCTATGAATCTGACTCTATGAAAGACAAAACAATGATTCAAAAAGACAATTTATCAGAGGGGAGTCTGCTGTGTTACAGTTTATAGAGCCTGATAGTGTACATTTCAGTAAATAAGCCTTTAGGTACAATGGGCAGGTTACACTGTGATAGTCAGAGTGAGGGTGTGGATTGGCACTATCTTTGGGTACTGAGGAGAGATTTACACTGTTAAACTCTTTAGGACAAGTCCATGTCTGTCCTGAGCCCCTGTAATGTGTGAAACATTGGTTCTTAAACTGGATCAAAGAAATGCTTTCTCAGCAAGCTTGTGTTCTATGAATTTCTATAAAAGTTTCTATTTCTCTGGTAATATTTGAGGTGATGAAAATGTCCTAAATGAGATTATGGTGGTGTTTGCTGAACCCTGTAAACATGATAAAAAAGTCACTGATTGGGTTTATAGAAGAAATATTATATATGTATATGTATATGTATATGTATATATATATATATATATATATATATATATATATATAAAAGATAAAGTCTATTTTATTCATTTTTAAAGAAGGAAATATATTTTAAAATAATGAAATAAGACTTTTATTACTTAATGTTTGTCATTTGAGTATCTGATTGCCAGATTCTTAGCTATTGTCGAAGGAAAGCCTGTCATTTCTTTAAAAAGAGATATTTAGCTTGTTCTTAAAACAGACAGACATATGGCGGAGGTTAAGAAATGAAAATATAGATAAGTAGAATACCAACATTATAAAGAGTTGGTTTTTAATTTGTCCTTAAAGCAACAGGAAAAATTTTGTTTATAATTTTTTTTTGGCAACGTGTATTTAAAATGTTTTAAGTCAAACTCAATGCAGCAGATATCAGCTTCTCCATTCTTGTTTTTTGGGGGGGTTATGTACAGGTGTTACTGGAGGTGAACCTCTGTTATCTTCCTCAATCACTTCTCTATCTGATCTCCTTACTTGTTAAAAAAAAGTATCCCTATTTTCTAACCATTTATTTTTATTTATGTCTGTGTGTATGTAGGCCAGATGAGGATGCCAGATCACCTGGAACCATTGTGATACATCCAAAGCAGGTGCTGGGAGTTGAACTTGGGCCCCTCTGGAAAAGGAGCATGTACTTTTAACTGCTGAGCCATCTTTTTAGCTCCTACACCAGGCCATTTACTGAGCCCAAAGCTTACCAATTAGCTAAGCTAACCACTGAGTTTATAGGATGTCTGTAACCCGCCCCTCCCCAGCATTGGAATTAAATTGTCCAGGTGATGGTGGCACATGCCTTTAATCCCAGCCCTTAGGAGGCAGAGCCAGGCAGATCTCTGTGAATTCAAGGCCAGCCTGGTCTACACAGCGAGATCCAGGACAGGCACCAAAACTACACAGAGAAACCCTGTCTCAAAAAAACAAAAAGCAAAAAACAAAACAGTAACAACAACAAACTCAGCTCTCATGTGGGGCTGGAGACCAGACCTCAGGTACTCCTGTTTGTGGGGCACACATGTGACCCACTGAGCTGTCATTTCTCCAGCCTTACCCTCTCTACTCCTGACTGGATTTTTCCCCTGTATAATACTGTATACATTTTGAAATCTACAACTGGATCAACATTACTCAGTTACCTACACTTAAATTCTCTTCAATTATACTTCAGATTTTTAAATACCTAAAAACATCATATAAATATTAAAGATGTTTAAAGGTTTAGAAAACGGCTATTTTTAGTTAAACAATGACAACTCATTGACATTGCTTATCCCATCATTATGACAAATAATAAAATTTATAACTCACAGGTTCTCAATTTTATGTGTAACTGAGAGACTTACAGGAGACACAGGAAAGAAATAACAAGGGAAAGAATAAAATCAAATGTATGAAGGCCATTCCTTTAGATCAAGCAGAATGTCTATTATAAAACATGAATCATTCATCTAAAGCCCTCCTAAAGCATATTTTTCCATATCAAGAAGTCAACAATGGGCAGGTATCTAAAGCCAGGAGACAGAGGAGTCATGGGTTGACCTGGTAACCAACCAAAGTATAAAATGAAGGGCCTTTCAAACAGCTTGCCAGAGAATGGGCCAGGGAGTAGCAGGGAGGCCAAAAGCAAAAAGAGATGGGATATTTATCCCTGGGAGCCCATGGTGATGGTGCCTGCTAAGTGTATGGCAGGGGTAGTCGCAGCAGCTTAGCTGTGCTCCAGGACCTGATCAAGGCACAAAGCACAACTGGAAATGTTGGAAGTAGACAAAGGGAACCAACTGCACTCCAATTGGAAGGAGGAAAAGAAGGGCAAAGAGAACCCCCAAGCACATCTCACCCAGAGACAGCCTGACTGAGTTCTATCACCAAATTAAGCAAGATTCCTGTGTCATCAAACCTCACACGATAACCATCAACACAGATAAGAAAACCCGCTACAAACATATTGGCCAACCCTTCTTACAACACAGGAGCTTTGCATTATTTTCTGCCCTCCCTGCTGAAGGCAGATGACAAGACAGTCTGTTAGCAGATTGTCCTGGGTCAAATGCCCTGCCTGTGTGAAGAGCTGGCTGTGTCTGACTCCTTCTCCTCTGCAGAGTGGGTACTCCAGAATGGAAGATGAGGTTAGCCATGGAGGATCCAAAATTGTGCCTGATGTTTCTTCCTTTCAAAAAGTTATTCCATAGGTCTTTTCTTCCCGATTATGAAAATAATGTATTTATCATAAAATATAAGAATTTTAGAAAAGCAAAGGACAGTAACAAGAAGCCCCATGCTTCTGCATCAGAGGAAGATATGACCATATGAAAAACCTATGGATGATTCTGTAATGAGACAAAATATTCCTTTCTTTGGAATGTTCAATATTTACCTGCATTTCTGCATTATTTTTCTGGGTGGAGTCATTGAAGTGAAACTACTGGATCAAGTAGGATTATTCCTAAAATAATCATTCTGAAACTATTTCCAAAAAGGTTTACTGCCTTACATTCTATTGTAGACAATGTATATCTGCTCATGATGGGAAAAGTAGTTTTATTTATCTCAACTACTCCCTACCCCATGTCCTAGTTATTATTAAAATACTCTTGAACTCATTAGAATCAGTTCATCAAGTGCTGCATCCCGTTTTATATCCTGTAAAAGACAATTTTAAAAACTGAAAATTGTCAAGGAATATATAGGTGTGTTTTATATTTTAAAGTAGCATGGACAACTTGGTGGCTAATAACTCTGAATTTTTAAATTTGAGACCTCACTGAATGAGTTCCATATTTAAAATTTGTTTTTTGTTGTTGTTTTCTGTTTTTTTTTGTTTTGTTTTTTTTTTTTTTTTTGGTGTTTGTTTGTTTTTTGGTGGTGAGTTATCACTTGGAAACAATACCGTTCTCAATTTTGGCTACATAAAAAAAAAAAAAATTAACTTGTTTGCAAGTAGTTATTGAGCTAAGTCTACAGTTATTTTTCCTCCAGATCTCTGTGGTACCATTCCATTATTTACAAGATTAGAAGCCACAATAAGGTACTCAGAGATCAAACTGAGTTTTATAATTTTCTTGCCAACTTGCCTACTGTATACATTTCAGTATTAAAATCCTTGATTAGTAAATATTTAACACTAGGAAACAATTGTGAACCTAATATGTAATGATACTGATAAATTGTATCTTTTACACTGTAGTACTATGTTCTCTAAATGGTGCTTTGGAGAATTTTATACCAACATAGAAATGTTACTGATGAAAGGTTATCTAAGAGTCAGCATGTAAAATCGAATTTTTAATGTCTAAAAATTCTGTTGGGTGCTGTGGATATCGCTCTATGTAAATAAAGTTCTGATTGGCCAGTGGCCAGGCAGGAAGTATAGGCGGGACAAGAGAGAAGAGAATTCTGGGAAGTAGAAGGCTGGAGAGACACCGCCAGCCGCTGCCATGAGAAGCAACATGTAAAGACACTGGTAAGCCACAAGCCATGTGGCAAAGTATAGATAAGCAGAAATGGGTTAATTTAAGATAGAAAAAGTAGATAACAAGAAGCCTGCCACAGCCATACAGTTTGTAAACAATGTAAGCCTCTGTGTGCTTACTTTGTTGGTTCTGAGCGTCTATGGGCCTGGTGGGTGAGAGAGATTTGTCCTGACTGTGGGCCAGGCAGGAAAACTCTAGTTACAGTTGGGCCACAGAATCAATGTAATTTTGCAGCCTAACAATTAATGTAAACAAAAGTTAGTTGTTGACATTTGTCATGGACTGTTCCATACTCAATGACTCATTTTAACCTATTAACTCAAGTTAGTCATTTAATTCAAGCAGTCTTCTCATGTCACTTTTTCCTAGCTTCTAGGATGAATTTCCCATCTTTATCTCCCCATTTCCCTTGCCCTTCTCCATTTGGGACATTTTTGTACATGTTCACCTGTCATACTGGGAACTTGTTTGAGAATGGACTCAGAAGGTAAGTTGCTCAGTAAGTCAGAATGATAGCCCTGAACATACATGAAACCTGCCCTGTATTCCTGTGGAACTGTGGCCAAAACCTAAGTACACAGGTGTACATGAATAATTTTGTGGGGATGAGAAAGGTAGCAGGTAAATCTTTACTTTTCCAACTTTGCTCAGTTCTGCTATTTTTAAGGTCAAAGAATGATTTTGTTTCTGTATATTATGGAAATTAAGTTAAATCTGGAAACATATTAACTCATAAACGGCTGCTAGTTTATCATTCACTCATTTCTTACAAGTTACCCTTTGTGTATGTTATTTTTATAATTGTTTCAGGGAAATGATGATGTCAGTATTGTTACTATATTATGGTCTAAAGTTTTGTGTTTACTTTTCCAAAATCTGAAACAAGAACAAACTATTTCACAAGCCAAAGTGCTGAAAAAACGTATAGACAGTTAATCATGAGACCAAGTCATTGAATGAGGAAATGGGTGGTACAAAGGGAGTTATTAGGGATGTGAGTGGTAGACAAGGAGCTGGTTTTGACTGTTAAAATGTGGAGCTGAGGCTGAGCCAAGAGATTTGACGATTAGCAAATTACTAGCAAATTATACTAACTTCGTGGGTGACCAATTGTATCTATCTCATGACAGAGGAATAGCTATGTTATGTGGTCCAGCTAAGTGCAGACACTTGGCTCATATGCATTTCTGACCTTCTACCCAGACTTAGGCCTACATTTACTACATCAGCTAAGTTTCAGTTTCTCTGTTCTCAAACATACTGCATTTCATTTCTCTGATTCAAATGCCTTCCTTTTAGTACCAATTTGCCCTGGGACTATTTGGGTCTCAAATATTCCTCCTAATCATCTTATACTGATACCTTAAAAAGAATTAATAGTATTTGTTCATGCTATCAACAGACCACTTAGCTCCTGCTGTATTTTTGTGACTTCATCATCTATTTGATATTCCCATTATAACAGGGTATTGTTTTGTCTGGCTTTCATTCACATATAACAAAATTGCTTATTTTATTAAAAGATAATCAATAAACACACGGGGAATAAATGAATGCATAGTTGAAAGAAAAACATTAATGTCTGTGAGTCTCAGGCTTTCATCTGTAAAGTGAGTGACACCAGACACATATACTTGCTTTAATAATTAAATGAATCGACATATGAATGTCCTACAAAGTGCTTGTACAGTTCTTGTATGGTGGTCATAGAAATTTATTATTCACTTTCCTTTATCTCTGAAATAATGAGACTCACATTTTAAGTTGACCTACCTGTCAATGAGAAAATATCAGTTAAAACAATTTCTCTCAACAGCTACTAACATTCTGTTGATGTTTTCCAATGCTGAATTTTCCAAGTTTTGTTATTGTTAAACAATCTCTTAGGGGACCCTGAGAACAGTAGTAACTAGATAGGCTAATGTGAACTTAGGTCATAGGAGAGACAATATATTGATGAAGTTGCACTTCAGCCTCTAAAATCTACTCACTTTTAAGCCATGTGAATGGCCTATGTTTATTTAGTGTCAGTAAGATATGGAAATGTGGTTTTGACCCTTCCTGTCAAAGAACACTGTACCCTCAAAGAAAATAAAAGACAGGAACATATCTCAGTGCTTTATAGAAAATATCATTTGCCACTACATAATTATTAAAAGATAAGTAGCTCCTGTATTATTAATGAGAATAAATAAGGAGATGACAATTAAATAACCATTATTAATGACTTGTTCATTAATATGTTAGTAGGTGATTGTTTGATCATGAAGAAGAATTAATGTAAGAGAGGAAAATGCAGTAAATAATAAAATATAAGGCTGAATCTTGTGTCTCAGCTAATTAGCGATATATCTCATTCTAGAGAATGCTAAAGAAAAATTTGCATAGTGAATGGAGAATAATTCAAAGCTAATAGGTGCTGTCTATATACAGAGGCCCCCGAATCCCGTGTCTCTTTGAGTTCAAGTTTGTTTACTCTTAGAAAAACTTGATTTCCTGTGTCTGAGGAACATAAGCTTATAAAAAAAGATGAAAAGACTGCTATACATGACTCCAGTGAAGGGATGCTAACAAACTAAGTGTTAATGAATCAAAAACATATGGATTGGACTTCACTTCAAATAGAAATCATTTTAGAATTAAGGGAGAAAGTACTTAACAGAACGCAATAGATCTTTGTCAATTTTAAAACCCAAACATTTGAGGTGTCTTCAGAAAGTTCTACTTATTCCTTTCTTTGGTTGTTATTTACCATTTCCATTTTATAGAAGAGATCAATCTCTCTATGGCTAAATAGCCTTTCAAAAGCTTAACAATGTATTGGTTAGATTATAAACAAACATCCTGGACTTTCAGAGATAAAAAGAAAGGTGTTTCAATTATCCAAGACCACCCAACTGAGAGAGGATATTCCCCTTTGCTTTTTCTTTGCTATGACTTTGAAAATGCAAAAGTGAAATTCTCGTTGCTATATATCTTTTTGAAAACTGTCTTTGTATATACTTTCTAAAGTGTTGCTAAAACTTAAATTTTCCTATTAGTCATGTTACTATCAACTTCTTATTGCATAAGAACTTAAGTTTATATAATTTTTGTAGTTCTAATCATAGTCTACATTCACATAAAATATTTAATAGCCATAATGATAATGATATAGAGTTGTGAAGAATGAACAATACAGGATAAATGTAGAATTCAGAATAGAAACGTAATTATTCAATAGAAATTATTTTGGCTAATATCATGTAAGAATATTCTTAAGCTGTTCTCAGTAAAATGTGTTCTTTACACAAAACTAATCCAGTGACTGATGGATCAACAACAGCCTTTTGGGAAACTAAAGGGTGTAGCCACAAGAAAATCCTGAAGGCATCCCATTGGCACTAGAGGGCTAGCATGATAACATGTGAAGCTACATCTATGATTCTAAATCACCCATGTATTATTTGGCCACCCTACCTGTTACGACCTTTATGTCTAACTGAGGTAGATTTCTGAATCCCATTCCCATAGTCCCAACAACCTATTTATGTGTCAACCAAAGGTCAGGGTTGTTTAAAAAAAAATAAAAGTTTATCTTTGTTTTTTTAATTATATATTTTGGAGTAGGGGTTTACATGAACATGTGAGTGGAGATGTCCTCAGGTTCCAGAAGAGGACACTGATGTCCCTGGATCTGAAGTCACAGGCAGTTGTGAGCTTTTCTACATGGGTTGGAAGAGCAGGGAGTGCTTTTAACTACCGAGCCATCCCCCAGCCCTTCTGAATCCTTACTATATAAATCTGTGTGGATTATCATATGGAATTACCATGTGAGGTAGCTACACCACTCATGGGTACATGCTGACAGGACTCTACTATTGGTGAAATTACTAAGGCCACTCCACGTAGTTAAAAGGGAGGTTTATTTTGTGGGCTAACTTACAAATGAAGGGGTAGGTTGCAGGGTCTGGCAAAGGTATCGCGTAGTCCGGTGGTGTTCTCTGGAGAACTCTGCTCGGACTACCTCCAGGGTCCAGGGTCCGAGAACCAAGCGCGAGACCTCTTCCTGATCCTTGTGTTCTGCTTCCTCCTCCCCCTGCCTTGTGGGCATGACCATTACCGAAGCCTCAATGGGGGTTGGAACTTCCAGGCCAATGCTGGGATGGCTATCCACTACACTCTACCTCCTACTGTAGAGGTATTTTTATCCTGATGTTGGTTAAAGCACTAGTGACAATAGGCAAGTTATGGGTTAAGATCAAGTGTCCACCAACAGAGGACTATATGAAGAAAATGTGCTACAAATAAACACATGCACAAACACACACAAGGAAGGATAAAATTGTCATTGAAAATGAATGCAACTGGAGATCAGATATTCAAGTTAACTATTCGGGAAAGACAAACATCACATTTATCTATTTATGGTCCTAGACATGGTATGTCTGCATACGTGTGTGTGTGTGTGTGTGTGTGTGTGTGTGTGTGTGTGTGTGTAACCATCTAACCATATACACATATTGGACATGGAAGTAGAAACTAGATTGTCTTGTGGACTGAATTTTAATTACAGGGGTTAAAGGAGAAAAAGTGTCAGAGATGAATATAGCCGAAGTACGAGGACACTTGTGCAAAACTATATTTATGAAACCATCCCTGCATACAATGAAGACACTCCGATAAAAAGTGTATGTGAAAAAGTCAGTCTTCTGTATTTTGCAGGCATTGCTCTTGTAGCTATTCTTTTCAATTCAGTCTGATGCTAGGTTTCCATTTCCACATTCTCCCTGACTCTAATCTCCCTGTTTTCATTTTGACTTTTTACTTCTCTTCACTCACTTCTAAGTCCCTACCAAGCTAATAAAATGCTCACTAGTCCATTCATCTGCTTTAGGTCTCCATGAGGGACACTCAATGACATATAAAACAACTCTGTTGTTGGAAGTTTTTCTATGTCCCGCCTGGCCCGCAGTCAGGAGAAATCTCTCATCCACAGTCCCACAGCCTTTTAGAAAATAATCACACAGAGGCTTAATATTATTTGTAACTGCTCAGCCATTAGCTTGGGTTTATTATTGACTAGCTCTTACACTTAATTCAACCCATAACTCTTATCTATGTTTAGCCACATGGCTTGGTACCTTTTCTCAATTCTGCCTTGTCATCTCGTTTCCTCTGTGTCTGACTGGTGACTCCTGACTCAGCCTTCCTCTTCCCAGACTTCTTCTTGTCTGTTTATCCCACCTATATTCCTGCTTGGCTACTGGCCAATCAGCATTTTATTTATCAACCAATCAGGGCAACACACATTGACAGCACACAGAACAACATTCCACAGCATCCACAGCACAACTCAGTGATTGTGTGATCTGGTGACCTGGGTAGTTAGAAACCATCATGGGTAACTGAGATGGTCCAATGGATAAACAATTCATGGTGGAACACTGAACAGAGAAAAATAAATTATTTGATTCTAGTGATGTAAAGAACAATAGGTAGATTAGTTAAACAATTTATAGAATTCAGTGCAAAGATAGCCCCGAGCCCTAGACACATGAGTTAGATATTTTAATAATGCTGTCAATGGCTTCTTTCATCTGTGAGAAAAATACAGTCCCCACAATTAGGTAAGTTTAAGTTCTCAGTATGGTATTTTACACCTTTCTATCTGTCTTAGGGTTTCTAATACTGTGAAGAGACACCATGACCATGGCAATTCTTATAAGGAAAACATTTCATTGGGATGACTTACTTACAGTTTCAGAGGTTCAGTCCATTATCATCATGGTGGGGAGCATGGCGACATGGTTATGGTAATATTGTGTTCCCCTGGAAACAGCCAGGAGTGGTGGTAACAAAAGCCTTTAATCCCAGGAAGTGATGGCAGAAAGCAGAAAGGTATGTAAGATGTGAGGATCAGGAACTAGCTGGTTAAGCTTTTAGGCTTTAGAGAAGCAGTTTAGCTGAGATTCATTCTGGATGAAGACTCTGAGACTTCCAGTCTGAGGAAAAAGGATCAGCTGAGGAATTGGCGAGGCGAGGAAGCTGTGGCTTGTTCTGCTTCTCTGATCTTCCAGCGTTGACCCTAGTACCTGACTCCAGGTTTGATCTTATTAAAAAAAACTTTCTAAGATTACTGCTACATTGGGTGCCCAATGTTCGTGGTACGAATTCATGAAAAAGCTGCTTGCCTGTGGCTTTGTGGGCCCCTGCTCAGGCCCGAGCTATACTATGCAAGTTGTGGTGGTGCATGCCCATAGGATTTGCAGAAGGAGGCAGAGGCAGGAGGATCCCGAGTTTGAGGCCAGCCTGGGAATGTTTGCTAAGAGAAACTTTGGCAGGGACCAAGCCACAAATGGTGGCGGTGACAACACAGAGGCAGTGGCTGCTGCTCCAAGTTGCAGGCTTCTTCTTCTCATCGTGTTGATGACTGCAGTGATGCTGCTACCTGGGACAAAGGGTTTACTGCTGCTGGTTCAGGGAAGAATTGCCAGGACCAGTGTGTTACAAGAAAACATCGGCAAAGGTCAGTTTGGAAAAGTTTGGCAAGACAAATGGTGGGGAGAAATTGCTGTGAAGATTTTCTCTTCTAGGGAAGAATGTTCATGGTTCTGAGAGACAGACATTTATCAGACTGTGATTGCTCCAAATCATAGAGGAGGGAAAAAAAAGTCTTCAGGAAACCATGACCAAGCCTATCAGCAACTTTGAAATCTTCAAAAGGATGATGGGAACCCACAAAGATGTTTCCACACGGACTATGATAAAGCCATTAAGCTGATTAACACCATGGAAAGATTGACTTTGGACTAGAAACTACTCAGGCCAATTTCAAGATGGCTAGCTGAGATGATCCAGCCTGACAGAATACTTGAGCAAGGACTTGAAACAAGCCCTGCCCTTTTACATTATGCAGAGACTGGACAAATGATTCAGGACTTGAAAACTAACCCAAAAATTTTCTTTTTGGGATTCTCTAAAGATGTCTTCACCCCCAGAAAGCAGGAAGTAATTTTAAGAAAATGATGCCCACATTCCCAAGAGGTAGGTTGGAGGGTTTTGTTGTTTAATGAGTTATGGATATTGTCATTGTTTATGATGGTTGGTTACAAGTTGTTAATTGTTAATGGTCAAGAAAAAAATCTGAACAAGAAGATTAGATTCAGAGTTTTTGTTTAAAAAAGAAAAAAAGAGAATACAGATTTGAGGTAGATCATTGAATCTATCTTTATCGAAATGATAGGATAAATGGGTAGATCATTGAATCTACTCTAAAAAGAAAAAGGGGAAGATATAAAAATGACAAAGGGTAGATTATTGAATCTACTATGAAAAGAAAAAGAGAGAATGTGGATATGATAAGATAAAAGGGGAGATTATTGAATCTACTTTTAAAAAGGAAGTACTTGTTTTAAATAGGAAAAGTAATGAAAAATTTTTTATCTGAGTTTATCAAATGATACTGGACTGGACATTGTTAATATATATAATGGAGTTTTTTGTCTGAATCTGTCAAATGTTAATGGAATAGACATTGTTAATGTAATTCTTGACTGTATATATTGTATATACTTATTGGATACAGTTTTTCTTGTATTAGTTACAAGCTTTTTTAAATTTTAGACAAAAAGGAGAAATATGGCCATATTGTGTTCCCCAAAATATGTGCACCCTAATAAATTTATCTGGGGTCAGAGAACAAAACAGCCACTAGATACAGAGGCCAGAAAATGGTGGCACACATGCCTTTAATTCTAACATTCTAGAGACAGAGATCTGCCTGGATCTCTGTGAGTTCAAGGCCACACTGGAAACAGCCAGGAGTGGTGGTAACAAAAGCCTTTAATCCCAGGAAGTGATGGCAGAAAGCAGAAAGGTATGTAAGATGTGAGGATCAGGAACTAGCTGTTTAAACTTTTAGGCTTTAGAGAAGCAGTTTAGCTGAGATTCATTCTGGATGAAGACTCTGAGACTTCCAGTCTGAGGAAAAAGGATCAGCTGAGGAATTGGCGAGGCGAGGAAGCTGTGGCTTGTTCTGCTTCTCTGATCTTCCAGCGTTGACCCTAGTACCTGGCTCCAGGTTTGCTTCTATTAATAAGAACTTTTAAGATTTGTGCTACACATGGTGCTGGCTGCATCTTGATCAGAAGGCAAACAGGAAGTTGACTGAAATGGTGGGTGGTATCCTGAGCATAGGAAACCTCAAAGTCCACCCACCCCCACAGTGGCAAACTTCCTCCAACAAGGCCAAACTCATTCCAACAAAGTCACACCTCCTAATCATGCCACTGACTATGAGATTATGAGGACCAATTACATTCAAACTACCACACTATCCACTTTTGCAGCTGGGGAGAAAAAGCTTCATGTCCAATTTTGCTATGCTGTTATAGTCCACCATTTTATATGTCCCCCCCCTTTTATACAGAAAAGCCTTAGTGTCCCCACTCTTGAGACTCCTTAGCAACTTGCCCACTTTGGCTGTCATCTTATTTTTAGCATTGCCAACCACAACATCATAAAGCAAAGCATCCTGCTCACCTTGACTTCAAACACTGCTAGAGATGAGCTCTGCTCTATGCAAGTGCCCTAAGTCTGCTTACACCTGTGCAGTTTACTTGTGGACAGTGACCATTGGCTTCTTTATACACTTCATTACTAAACAAGGACAAGTTTATTTCTTATCTCCTTTTATTAAAATATTACTAATTGTACATAACCTTGTTAGTAACTTTTTTTGAAGAATGAGTTGAAGGGCCAACCAATTGTGTTTACTGCTCCAGTGCAAAAAAGTAGTAGTTCAGCAACATCTACTGAATGAGTAGCTGAGGGAACTAGGTTTGTTGCTGGGTATGTGTGTTTCCCTGTGCACATTCATCTGCGCAGAAGGTGATTCCTTCTTAGAAGAACTTTCCTACTTCCACACAACCATCTTTGAACAATGGCAGAAACACGCAACAATCAAAAGTCATCTTCATCAAATGCCTGTGGTTGTGTGAGACAAACAGACACTGAGGAATGGACATTTTAGATAGAATGCTTTCCAGTTTTGCTCTTGAGTATATCTCTAAATTTTCACACTATTTTCCCATCATGTACAGCTGCCTCTCACCTTCCTTTCCACCTACTACCCTGCTTTTTTTTTTTAATGAGCTCCAGTAGCCTGTCTGTGTTAAAGTGGTAGTTTCTTTAAGAAAATAATTACAATGTAAATGAGTCTTCAACAAACAGTAAGGCACATTTGGAATTGAATGGTTAGGTATCAGAGCTTTGCTTCCTGATACATTTAAGATCACTGCGTAAGTTTAACCGTAGCTATTCAATCTACAGACCTAGAAATATCATTCTTTCTGATGCTAATGAAGGTCCTACGGCACAAATTTATTAAAGGTATACGTTTGCATGGGATAATAATTGGGTCGATAATATTAAATTCATAGGCTCATTATTTAATTGCAAGGGCAGATTATGAATACAGCTTCTAAAATGTATTTTAATGAAAAACACTACATCCTGACCTAATCATATCAACCTTATGCTATCTAATTAAGGATGCAAAAAAGTCATTAGAGTTGCAAAATATTAGTTCCAGCTCCATCAGGCTGCAAGCTGCCCCTTCATGAATATATATACTTTTTATTCCATGATAAATAGTTAATGAGGTAAAAATGACAAAATTTGCATGTAGGCAAATTAGTTTAATAGAATGATGTCTTTTCTGACTACTGAAAGTGACCTTTCCTTATCAAAAAAAGATGGCTAAAATACTTTGAAGTTATCATCTTGGCTGTCACTGCACAAATGAAAAACTATATAAATGAAAGTGCAAAAATTATAAAATTCAACAATGTTAAGTTCTCATCCTAGTGTCAATGTGCTCCGTGCTTTTGCACTTATCAATTTAATAAAAGGAAATTAAGCACATTATAAAGTGTCCATTTCTGGTGCAATTTTTCCAGCACATAAAAAGGAGACTTGTATTCTTAATAGCACTATGACAAAACTGCAGATCAAATTCAAGAGCACAAGAACTCTAGGCAACAGTGAGATAGCTGTGTAGGTAAGGGCACTTGCCACCAAGCCTGCAGCCCTGAATTTGATCCCCTCAGGGATCACATGGTGGACTGAGAGAATCAACTCCTATAAATTGCAAGTTATGCTCTGACCTCACATGCAAGCTGTAGCACTTGTATGTATGTACACACTAAATAAATAAACAAACAAATAAATGAATGTCAAAAAGAATCCTAGTTTATGCATTTGAAATATTTTTATATTAAAATACCTCTTCAATTCTTACTTTGGTATTTTAGATAATAGACAATTGTTCTCAATTAAACTGGCTTTATATCTTGAGATTAGCATGTCAATTGTTCAACATGGCAGGCTTGTTTTCTTGCTAAAATAGACTAAACAAGCAAACATAAGACAATGTAAAAGGAGTAACATGAGAAATGAAGTATAAGGTGTCACAACGTAAGTATCCAGGGACCAAGAGACATAACACACAGGTCAAAGATAAGTCTATAAATTTATTGACTTATTTAGTTTTGTCATTTTCAATTATGTGTATGTGTATGCTTCTGTGTGTATGTGATATGAATGCAGGAGCTGGAGTTACAAGAAGTTGTGAACCACCTGATATGAGTGCGGGGAATCACACTTGGACTCTCAGGGAGAACATTATGCCCCACTGTCCATCTTCGCTGGCCTACTTTTCTTAATTTTTAAAAACCACACATTTTATTCACATATATGAATGCACACTGTGTGCATGTACATACACGGACAACTTGTAGGTGTTGATTCTCTGCTCTCACCATGTGGATACCAGCAATCAAACTCAGATTTGGCAGCCAGTGCCTTAATTCACTGAGCCATCTTTTCATAGTGTCTGTGTATTCTTAATCAACATAATATTCTCAACATGGAATAACAACAGGTATTCTATGGGATTTCAAATGATTTATGAAATATATTCATTCTTATCTCTGATGGAGGTTAAGTCAATGTGTGTTGTAATGAGAATAATAGATATTTATGTAGATATATGGCCCAACTGCATCTAAGTCAAAACCTACTCTGTCATCATTTTGCTTAAATTGTTTACTTTAATTACATTTAATCTACTTGGTTTTCTTTCTCTGCTTCATTTGAATGTGAACACAAAAAATTACTGACACTCAAAGTTTAAAGTCTCTTCTTAAATTTAACTTTTCTCCAACATGGATCAGCTAAGAAATTTTATAAGGGACAATATAAATATTAATAATTCTTCAGCCTCCTTTAATATTCCTTCTAGCATTGAATCATCAATCCTATCTTCCCCTTTGCTAAACAGAGCCAATAAATATTCCAATAATTATGTTTTCCCCTGTCCTTCTTTTTTTTAACTTACTGCTGTTCTTTTTGGAGCATCCTGGTATTCAACTTTGGATAGCTTCCAAGTATCTAAACTTCCATGTTGTGAAACTTAATAATGAAATAAAATGCTCTTTATACATACCCTAGGCACTGTGAAATTATCTCAGAGAGGAAGTGCTCTTGCATAATTAATTTCAACTGTGTTGGACCTTTACACATGTTGTTGTAAGTCAATGAGAACCCAGGATGAATACACAGTAGAATTCAATTTGTTTTGCTTCAGTTCAAGGACAGTGAGCTGGGAAAAGTCAGTTCCACTGTTAGCTTAACTATAAAGCATAAGTAAAGACATACACAAGCGAAGTAAAACCACCTGCAGTTTCTTAAGCTAATGTTAAAATATCTATTAAGTAGGCAGCAGGATAAGATTCACTATATATGCCCATTCCATAGGCAAATTAAGTATGTTCACCTACCCAACTATGGTGATTTGAATGAAAAATGCACTCCATAGAACGATGCACTTGAACACTTGGTCCCCAGTTAGGGGTGCTGATTGGGGTAGTTATGGAACCTATAGGAAGTGGAGGCCTGCTGGAAGAAGTGAATCAGTGGGCATGGGCTTTGAGGGTTTATAGACTTTCCTACTTCCAGTTCACTCTCAGCTTGATAGCACCTTGTGCACTATCACAGACATTTAGCCTTCTGGAATCATAAGCCAAAAATAAACACTAAAACTGCTTTAGGTTATGGTATTTATCACAGAAAAAAAAAGTAACTAACATGCCAATGGTTCCTGCATATATCAAAATTTATCTGGTAAATATGTAGCAAAGGACACAAATGATATAAAGGTGGAGAAATCACTCTACTTCTAAGTGGAGAGTTTAGTTTCAAAGTAAGAGGGAACCATGAGCATCCTCAGGTTGTCAGACACAGTGAACAGTCAGGCAGGACAGGAACTCATGACCAAAAAGAAATAGTTCGGTCTGGATTAAATCTGCAGAGAAGCCGGGTGGTGGTGGTGCACACCTTTAATCCCAGCACTCGGGAGGCAGAGTCAGGTGGATCTCTGTGAGTTCGAGGCCAGCCTGGGCTACCAAGTGAGTTCCAGGAAAGGCACAGAGAAACCCTATCTCAAAAAACAAAAAAAAACAAAAACAAAAACAAAAAAAGAAGAAGAAGAAGAAGAAGAAGGAGAAGGAGAAGGAGAAGGAGAAGGAGAAGAAGGAGAAGAAGGAGAAGAAGGAGAAGAAGGAGAAGAAGGAGAAGAAGGAGAAGAAGGAGAAGAAGGAGAAGAAGAAGAAATCTGCAGAGAAGACACTTGGATTAAGAATCGTGAAAGCGGAGCTGGTCCCACCCCTTGTTCATCACTGCAAAGGGTGAACTAGCTGGGGCAATGTAGGAGATATCACCCTGGTAGTGAGAACAAGGGAGAGCTGGCGGGCTGACCAACCCTACAACTACCCAGGCCCACAACCAGGGTTATGAGATGGCCCACCCTAACATCCACCCCATCTATGATCTGTTGGAGCATGTGAAGGGGCCAGTCCTGCAGATCCAAAAACCGAAGGATCTCTACAACACAGGGCTACAACAGGATATCCAAGAGGAGCTCTAGTGAGGGTCCAGCATCGACAGTGTAACAAACAAGAGGCCTTGAACCAGAACAATGACTCTTTGCATTGAACACTGGCACATAAAAATACATGGATAAAAGGGTTTACTTTGGGACTCACAATGTTGCACAACAGCTTCCATGAGTAGAGTTTTCCTTTTCTTTTCTATTTTTTCTTTTTTTCTCTTAAATTTTATTTTATTTAATTTGTGAGGTGGGGGAGGTTGCAAGGGCAGTGGGTGGATACACACTGACTAGAAATGAATGGGATGGAGATGCATGATGTGAAAGACACAAAGAATAAATAAAAAGAAAATTTAAATAAAAAAAAAGATTTGGAGCAAGACTCTCATCCTATCATGCACAAAAAGCTAGAGAATCCCCCTTAAACAGGAGTATATGTGACCTTGAACATGTATGAAAGGTTTATAAAAGTATTCATATTTTTATGAATTACTCATTGATTAACAGATGTTCGCTGATTGGGAGAGATGAAAATGCAGGAGATGTGACTCAAAAAAGTAGGTGAGAAGCAGTCAATGGGACGAAAGGCAGGGTTACATTTGCATGTTAGAAAAGTCATGGGAAGCAGAGCAGAGAAGGGAATCCCAGTGTGAAAATGGGGCCACAGCAGGGTGAGACTACAAATAGCCAGCACCGCTCTCCTGGTCCTGCAGCTCTGTCACAGTGGGCACTGAAGTCCTGCATCTGTGTTGCAAAGGAAAATAGGTTCACAAAGGAAATCTCAGCAAGTTCAATAGGATTGGATCAGATCCAAGTCAACAAAATGAAAGCAGGTTTGAAAAACTCTGCACTTCGGTCCTTTGCAATTCAGAATAGATGACAATTTTACATACAAAAACCACAGAAGTATAATTCTTTTGGGGTCCTGACACAGGTGGAATGCATGTTAAATTAAACATGTCTGAGATAGAGTTGGGTTGACCCACAGGAGTTAGTTGATCTTTGGGCTATCCATTGGGAAATATCAAAATAAGCTACTGGGCTATATATTTGGGTACTCAAAGGGGAGGTGTGGCCAAATGTGTATATTTGAGAGCCCTTAAGATGGCAGGCAATACTTTGAAAGGAGCTGATTGATCAAAGGGCTATGTAGAGTAAGAAACAAGAAAAACAGGTACACCAACTGTAATAGCATGGCAATAGAAGAGACCAAGGAAGCAAATATCCAGTGCTATCTCAAGAAAGAACCTAAGAAAAGACTCTAGGGACTTACTAACAAAGGTATCAAAGGACTACTGGAGAACAGATTATTTCCTTCCTCCAGCCTACTCAAAGTTCCATTGAACCAATCCCTCATGAACAAATTCCCTACCCTCACCTTCCTTTGTGCTCTGCACAGCTTTTGTGTAGATTTGCCGTATTCACACCCACACACACATTACACACACACACATTACACACAGACACACACACACACACACACACACACACACACACACACTACATATATCTGCGTGTGTGTGTGTGTGTGTGTGTGTGTGTGTGTGTGTGTGTGTCTGTAAAAAGAATAACTTCTAAACTAAGAACCACCTCGCTTTGACAAATAAACAGATGTGGTGTCAAACAAGATAGTGAGCCACTTCCAGAGCAACAGGAGAAAAGGTGGAGCTCACTGAGGTGAACACAGAGAAGTTTCCAACTCACCTTCCTTCTCTCACCATTGATCCCTCTCCACCGCTCGGACCTTTTTACGATGTCACTCAACTCCTGATTGGAAATTTCCAAATCATACGGTATGAAGAACTTGGCTTCATCACTGTGGATTCTCTGAAATGCATCTAGTATCCAAGAGTCATTGTGTAACCTAAAGAAAGAGGACTTCTTGTCTGGGTTCACATTTCCAAATAAATTTTTTTGAGCAAGTAATATTTTTCTTATCATCATCTGTTTATTCATCTCACTTGTCCCATTATTTTTTTCAGAAATTGTTTGATGGTTACATTTCTGGAAATTATTTAAAAATCTTTTCAGCTACATATTCTAATAAAAAAAATGCAATGTAGGTATTTTTGCTACTACTTCCTATAAACCTACTGACTAGTTTGTGATGCAGAAAATTAAATATTTGGCCATTGACTGTGATTGACCATTCAAATTAGGTAAATTAGGAATTTCCCTAAAGAAAATTAAATGTGGATTCACTCTTCCTCCATACATTAATTTTAGAATACCCCTTCCACTCCATTTTGCCCCTACCTTCCTCATGCCCCATAAATTCCATGACACTGGTAGGTAACATCTACAGGATTATTTTGGACATTAACTAAGTCAGTGTTCAAGAACATCTTCCATTAAATATTACCAATGATAGAGAAAAGTAAACATGTACACTAGCCCTAATCCATTATGTTTTGTCAAAACCCAGAGTAAAACTGAAACTCTGAAAGAATGGCCTGTTTATTCTTTGCCTTTGGGTGGTTTTGGCTCTGCTTACATATCCAGAACTAGTTTCAGTAGAGGTGTGTTGGTAACCGCTTGGCTAGACCAAGCTCCCTCATGGTTAGTGTCAATATGCTAACCCAGGAGAAGTCTGAAAATTAACTGTGTATAGACTGGACTGTCAAGCTAGTTATTTGACCAGCTGTCCTCTGCATTTGAACCACTTGTAAATTTCTGAGAGGGCACCCATTTGCTATAAAAATGAGCTTCTGACTGTAGGCTACACAATGGGAACATCTACAACCCCCATGCTTAAGTCTCAGAGAACACTATGAAAGGTGGGGACATAAAAATTGTAAGAGTCGGGGTTGGGAATTTAGCTCAGTGGTAGAGTGCTTGCCCAGCGAAAGGCCTTGGGTTCGATCTTCAGCTCAAAAAAAAAAAAAATTGTAGGAGTCAGAGAACCAGGGCATTTGCTACAAAATAGTGTTTTCTTCATGTGTCAGGGAAGCTAAACCCGTTATATCTCATCAGTATGGTTGCCTAAACAAGGTTATTACAATGACAACAACATTTGATACACCTATGTGGGTAGGGGATATCTCACAAGGCTCTACTCCTAAATGAAGAGCTACAGGCCATTAAGGGCTACTGAGAGAGGGGGAATTGTTCTCCTTCAGGGATAAGCCCCTTATAGTTTATCCAACCCCAAGAGATCAGCCCTAAACACATGTAAATATGAGCAACACTATATATATATATATATGTGTGTAATGCATACATATGTGTGTAATAATAATTGTAATGAAGAGGCTATGAACTTGAGTGGGTGCTCAGAAGGAATTGGAAGGGGAAAAAGGAAGTGAAATGATGTAAATACAATACTCATGTATGAAATTCTCAAGGAAAATACACTTAGCCATAATACAGAAGTGCCTTTTGAACATTCCAGTTGCAGAATTGTTATTCCTTGTTCTCCCTTTCTGTTCTTGATCCAGCTGGGATCTCCTGCTCCCCTAAGCTCTCTTTCCCTTGAACCTTGCCCTTCATTACTCCCACTCATGTCCAGGTTAGTCATATAGATCTCATCCATTTCTGTCATTGGGCGATCCCTGTGTCTTTCCTAGGGTCCCATTTTCTAGGTAGCCTTCCTGGAGTTGTGTGTAGCAGTCTAGTCATCTTTGTTTTACATCTAGTATCCTCCTATGAGTGATTACATACCATGTTTGTCTTTCTGAGTCTGGGTTACCTCACTCAGGATGATTTTTTTCTAGATCCATCCATTTGCCTGCAAACCTCATGATGTCATTGTTTTTCTCTGCCGAGTAGTACTCCATTGTGTATATGAAGCATTTTACTTCAGTTGTCAGACAAATAAATAAATAAATAAATACATAAATAAATGTCAAAAACATTCTAGCTTATACATTTTTAATAGTTCTACATTAAAATACCTCTTCAATTCTTAATTTGGTATTTTAGATTATATATAATTTTTCTCAATTAAACTCATATTGTATATGAGATTAGCATGTCAGTTATTCAACATAGCAGGCTTGTTTCCTTGCTGAAATAGACTAAACAAGCAAAAATAAGAAAAATAGAATTTAAAAGAAAAACTAAGTCCAAAGTTTCTTCTATTCTCTCATGCTGACTCATGTTATAGCACATATTTCCAGGTTGTGGTGCACATGTCTTTAATTCCAGCATTCAGGAGGTAGAAGTAGTTAGATCTTTGAGTTCAAGGGCAACCTGGTTTACAAAACAAGTACAAGGGCAGCCAGGCTACATAGTGAGACCTTGTCTCACACAAACACATAACAGTTTCATTTAACTGCCTCCAATTTGATTCTTTCTAACATACTAGCATTGGGTTGTTTTTTTTTTTTTTAAACCTGAATTTCTGAATAAAATCTATGAGCCTGTTTCCTTTTTCAATGACCTCTAATTCATCACAGGGCAGGTTATATAGCCTGTGAGATTGTATATCTACATCCTCTGTGAATAAAACCCAAGATTTTACATATGCAGCAGAGATGCTCCATCCCAGAGTTGCAGCCCTAGCCAGCCTGACTCCATCTTGGAATGCTTCCACTGTTGTGTTATGCTCTGATTTGAGATTCTGGCCCAGCCATCTGAATGATTTGCTGGTTGGCTTATTAATCAAGAACTTTTCTTTACCATTCTCTTCTGCTTGTTCAATGCAAGGTACATTTATCTGTTTCCATGGTGATTTAACGCCGTTACATTCCTGTCAACTCAGTATTGCAAACAGTTTCTATATGAAGATTTTTAAGTGCAGGATTATCAACAATGCAATTAACTTTGAATTAATTAGAAATCACAGTCCTGTTTCTGCTGGCTTCTGTTCCTTTTGCCCAGAAAATGTCTGTCTTCTTTTTATTTCTCTTTTATTCCATGTGAAAGAATAATTATGTAAACATCAAAGCTTGGATCTGTAGAACAGTTAACAAATGTTTTGACAGAGAACAAAATGGCATATTGGAATATGGAAAGCTGTGCAAAGATTAATTGCATTTTAGTCGTATTTAATTTTTTTCTTGCCATTTTGGGTGGCATTTTCCAATGTAAAGCTCTATGATGTGTTGTTAATGAGTCAATTTACAAACCTTTATTAGTTTTCAGCATATTTTACAGCTCTACAAAGCCAGTTTATGGAAACAAGGAAAAGACACTTTGTGATTGCATATGTAAATAAAAATAAATAGAAAGCTCATGATTATATAATTTTTGGTGATATAATATTTGTGCAATATAGCACATATCCAAATATGATTTTTTTATATAAGGACATTTTGTCCTCTGATACGTGTCTTTGAGTCTCCATTTTTAGGTTCTCCCCCAAAAAGCTGATGATACTAGCAGTAAGCTAGGTGAATTTCAAAAGGAAACAAACAAACAAACCATGCAAAATCGTTCTAATTTTATTTTTAAAATGTGTATTGGTGACATTAACAAGATAAGAGAAAACCTATTCTGTATGCTCCATTTTAGATGTATGTGTGTGACAATCAAGTTGAATGATATCAAATGTAAGATACTGGCTCCCATTGGGCAAGAAATGGAAAGATCAAAAGCAGCCATGGAAGCCCTGACTAGTAAACCTAAGGGAGGGATATATAATTTTTGAAGTGTTTTTGAAGATTTGAGGTTTTTTAAGAGGGATTTCATATTTTCTGATATTAAAAAATATTGCAGCACTATGTGATGATCATTGCCAACATGCATTTCCTTTAACAATCTGACTTTTCAATATGCCTGAATTTTTTTTGTATCTTAAGTTATTTCTTCAAAATGTAATTAAAAAGTGAACTCCAGTCCACCTGTCTGCAATGCCTTAGGCATTATTGTTTGAAGAAATAGGTCACGTACTCTGCCACAGGTGCTGATGATGGCCAATGAAACCAAGTAATTTGCCAAGTCCTCTGACCTATGCCCTACATATGCAGCAATTCAAGCTTGCTGAGTGGCAGAAGCAACTGTATTTGTTCACATTGGAATGTGGGTCATTTCCAGAAACCTAATATGTGACATTTTTTTCAAAGCTTAAAAGGACAAGTGTGAACAGCTACTGGACTACTTTAAGGGATATGAGAGAAAATGAAGTCTGTGATTTTAAACTGCTTGAGATATAAGTGTATATCTATATCTTACTCCAAAAAGGGCTGTCATTTTACATACAAAGTAGTCGCTGTATGTATGGTGTGTATGCTTCCTGGGGCCATTACTTTAGAACAATGCAGTGAGGGCTCTAAACAGACAGCATACAGTCAGTTGGCTGAAATCCATTCTTATTCTTACTACATGGGGAAATGCATGTCCTCTTTAGTAGGACTGTCAAATACCTTAAATGAGGAGCAGGACAGCCAAAACTTGATATGTATGAAGATGGGTTCACCTGGGCTCCTAAGAACCAATGAGTACTCACAACTATGCTTAATAGTAAAGGAAATTCATCTGGGTCTGATTTGGAATCATAAACAGAAGAAAGCAAAAATACTCAGAAAGAATGAAGAAGTAAAATGGGAAACAGAATTTCAGAAAAAGAAACAAATCCAGCAAATAAAAAGGTACCCACAATGGAAAGAATTCAAAATGCTCCCCTCCCAAGTGCATTTCCAGAGAAAGAGCAATCTCAGGTGTCTAGACATTGGACCAATATTTTCAACATCTGTATGATTTCACACTGTCAGAGAACAATTCACTCTTCATATTTTCATTCAGTTAACATGTATGGCTTATATGTCCCATTCCAGGAGTTATGATGGATAAATGCACAGTCATCATGGATGGGGCAAGGTCAGGATTCCAGGTTTGGGAAGGTACAGGGCCGGAAAGCCCAGGAATCCCTACCACAGCCTGATATATAGGCAAGGCAAAGACTGACTGAGGGAGTTTGTACTGTAAGATGAAGAGGAAAAACATTCCAGGGTATGCATACTCCACATTTGCTCCATCTGCTCATCTACTGGTAGACATTTGGGTTCCTTATAACTCTTTGACTTATTGTGCATAATGTAGCACAGAATACGAGCATGTATTTCTTAGCTATCCAGCTTTAATTCTCTGGGATCCATATGCAGAAATAGGATCATAGATCATATAGAAATTTGTTTCAATTATTTGAGGATCCTCCACCCACACTTTTATATAAGAACAGCATTGATTTGTGTTCTTACCAATAGTGCACCAATAGTTCTAGCTTCTTCACACCTTTTCCAACCCTTTTTATGCTTTTGATAGTAACAGTCCTTTAATGTATGATGTCATTACTCATGGGGTTTTGAACTTCATTTTCCTATTAATTAGTGATGCTGAGCACCAGCTCCTCTTTATTGGCCAATTTCCTGTATTTTTTGACAAAGTTCTCTTCAAGTCTTTTAATGATTTGAATAATGTTATTTATCTTTTCATTGTGTCATTACAAATATTTCTTATGTAAGTAACCAGGATAGTATGTAAAAACTTTATTATTTTTTTCCTGTTCCGTGTCTTTCTCTCTATTGTTTGCTATGATAAATACAAGTTTGTAAGTTTTATGGAGTACAGTTTTGCTTTCTTTAGATTTTATCACCTGTGCTTCAGTTGTCATATTGGGAGCTCACTACCAAGAACAATGTCCTGCAGTGTGAGAGCTCAACATGCCATCTCTATAAGCCAACTCAAAGGAAATGTGATTTTTAAAAAATCTATACTTGGGAACTCTGAGAATACTATGATGTGAATGTATTGGTTAGACCTAGGGTTCTGTTCTTTCTAAGGGCTAGTATGGAAGGATCAGCTCTGTTAGTGTTAGCCCACACTGACAGAAACTCCTCTGAGGACACTGACACATCCCATTGTGTAGGTAGACCTGATTTAAGATCTGTTCCAGGGCAAGTCATCCTGTCAAAGCAACCAGAACAGTAGCATTACTTTCTTTAATTAAACCCACTTTTTGAAATTTAGTCACCAGGAAAGACAGTGCTGATGAGAGAGCTGGTGTTATGGCCAATGACAATAACAGGGAAGAGTGCTGATGCTCAAGTGTTGGACCCACACCATGCAGCACAGTTCCCTAGCAAGTGTGACCAACATCAGCATCACCAGGAAGTCATCTACAGTGCTTAGCATGCAAGCATGGCTCATATTAACCCACTTAACAGATCATTAGTGGGAAAACATCGCTTGGGCAGGGAGGCAGAGCAGAGGGCTCAGATAGTTGAATTGAGACTTAGAAACTCCAAGTTAGAGAGCTGTCAAGGGGAGAGTTAGTGAATGTTCTGCCTCTGTCGTTATTCATCATTTGCCTTGGTTGTTTGCTTTTTCTATATGTAATAACTAAATAACTGTTGCATTGCCCCTACTGTAAACATATGGTGCTGTATTTTTTAAAAAGTAGATAAGGCCAAAAAGTCAAACTGAAAATCTATTCTTATGACTTTGTTAAGGTGACTTAACATACAAGAGAGCTGTGATGTGCACCCAACACTTCCTCATATGCTGGGTGGAGGACCAAGAGCTTTAAAAATGAGACATCACCACTGGAACATGCAGTTTGACAGTTATAATTCATGTGAAAGGAAAAATGGATCTTCATCCTATAAGAAAATGTGTTCATTTATTTATGAATTTTTAAATTCAACAGATTTTTGTATTCCAGACACTTCCGTTTCAGCACAGGGGACAGAAGACTCAAAAGCATTGCCCTTTCTCCTCAGTACACAGATCTCATTTTATCTGTCACATTTCACTTTGACTTGTTAAGGGACATTAAAGTGCACGGCACAATCAATTTAAAACATTGTTTTTTATGCACAAGTCACTGTCCTCGGTTTTTAGCATGAAATGAAGACACTGCTGTTTAGCTCTTCTGTCATTTAGTGATAAGGTTGCTGAAATTTTCAGGAAGAGTTTTTTTTTTGTTTTGTTTTTTGTTTTGTTTTGTTTTGTTTTTTTCCCATTCCAGCACATGCCTTGCCATGTTTTTTTTTATTTGTTTTTTGTTTTTGTTTTGTTGTTGTGGGTTTTTTGTTTGTTTGTTTGTTGTGTGTGTGTGTGTGTGTGTGTGTGTGTGTGTGTGTGTGTGTGTGTATGTGTGTGTTAATTTTACACATCAGCCATGGGTTCCCCTGTCCTCCCCCTCCGGCCCCCACCTTCCCCTCCATTCCCATCTCCTCCAGGGCCAAGACTCCCCTGGGGATTCAATTCAACCTGGTGGATTCAGTCCAGGCAGGTCCAGTCCCCTCCTCCCAGGCTGAGCAAAGTGTCAGGAAGAGTTTTTAAGAAGAGAAAAAGGAATCCAGAAACAGAAGTAGGGTGTGACACTGCTCCTGTCAGATGCTGTCAGGAGCAAAAGGCTCTACTGTGGGAGCACTTAGGGAAGTTTCTATGCTTATGACCCCGAACCAGCTCAAGCCAGAGAGCAGACTCTGTCAGTCTCCCCAGTCTTCACTCTGACACACACCAGCCAAACTCACATGCCCTGTGTACTCTCTGCTCGTCATGAAAGGACCAACACTAGCCAATTGTTTGACTTCCTTCTCTCCTGAGACAGTGGAAACAGGCTAATTTACCAGAATTCTATTTGCCAAGAGACAGATTTACTAATTAGCCATTTAATCTTAACTTTTGAACTTCTTTTTTTCACTAATTTTTAGACTTTAGCTATTTCAGTGATGACATTGATGAAAATTTTATTTTCTTGATATTTTCTCCTTTGTGTTTTTTGGTTTTTCGAGACAGGGTTTCTTGGTTTAGTTTTGGTGCTTGTCCTGAATTCTTGCTCTGTAGACCAGGTTGGCCTCGACCTCATAGAGATCAGCCTAGCTCTGCCTCCTGCGTGATGGAATTAAAGGTGTGCACCACTGCTGCCCGACCAGGCTGGCTTTGAACTTGCAGCCTAGGCTCACTCAAACTTGTGGTGAGGCCCCTCCTTCAACTTCCCAAATTCTGAGGTTACAAAAGTGCATATACCATGGCACCAGCTTTTTAAATGCCTTAATTAAAGAAAAAAGTCACACGGAGGGATATTTAGTTTGTATTTTTCCTGTTTCTTATAGCTATCCATGAGGATGGGAGAAGACTATCTGCTGAAGACAAGACCGAAAGGCAGCCAGCACCAGGATGGGCGTGTTTCCCATACCAGAAGGCTAAGCAGTCTAACCAGCAGAGACAGAAAGCAGCAAAGTGTTTGTTCCCACAGCAATGAGCAGTTTTGATGACATTCAGATTACTTAGAGAAGTAGTTCTCCACCTTCCTGATGCTGTAACCCTTTCATATAGTTCCTCATGCTGTAGTGACCCCCAACCATCAAACTATTTCATTGTTACCTCATAACTGTAGTACTACTGTTATGAATCATAATGTAAATATCTGATATGCAAGATATGAGGTATGCAACCCCCAAAGGGGTTGTGACCCACAGGTTGAGAACTGCTGACTTGGATGAACAATATAGAATCCAAATATCAGAGATATGCTTATCACTGTGCAAGCATGTTTTACTGTGCATAGTCTTGGTAAATCAGGATAGAGAATGGTAATGAGTCAGGCAATATTTTTAGGGTTATGTTACCTACTGAAACTTTTTAATTGTTTTCATAAAAATGATAGATAATACTTTGCTTTAATATAAAAAAAAACACTGTAAAAAAGATTGATCTATAAGAGAGAGAAAAAATCTTTGATTATCATACATATGCCTCAGATGGTGAATAGGCTCATGATATTTTCATCAAAACTGGCCCTTAAATTACTTTATTCTAAATTAATTTTCCTAAGCAGCAGCTTAAACTTATAAGGTTCTTTGGACCTGTTAAATTAATGATGAAGAAGACATAAGCTCACCCCCAAATTAATTAATTTGATTACTAGTGTTTTAAATTTGTGTACTGCTTCCAGGAATCTAAATGCTTAAATGAATCTAACTTACATTTAAGTTGTGAGAGCTCATTCTCTGTATAAGATTAACAAACATGTAAGTGGCCTGCAGATCTTTGGTATTATTCATATAAAGGTTTTACAATTAAACTATGCAAACGATGTCTGCTGAGACTTCACTTGTTTGCTGCAAGGCTAAACACTATGAGATAGAGACTGACTCTGAAAGTTTAATAAAAAGATAAATTTTATAAAAGAGGCTGCAGGAAGGGGAAGTTCATTCTGTAGCACACTGAAAACACAAAAGTATGGATTTAAATTACTTTATAAATCCAACAAGATAGAAAGGCAAAATAACTAATATTTTAATATTGCATAAAATTAACAGGCCAGGAAAATACAAAGATAAAAAGGCATTCTGTTTAGCCACACATAATGAAGTGTGCATGGTTTACCATTAGGAATTTTTAAAAAAATTGAACTGCATAGGAGAGAAGAAAATAGTTGTAAAATTTTATATGAAGAAATTATTTTTAATTTTTGAGTTATTTGAGTAAGTCATAAAATTTGTGATAAAATCCTTTACTGGTGGTAAACTTTAAAATATCTTACTATTTCATTCATTTTAGACAGGGTCTTGCTTTTTCTACCAGGCTGGCCTGATACTGTGTAGCTGAAGCTGTCTTTGAACTAACAGCAATAACTCTTGCCTCAGTTTCTTCAGTACTAGACTTGCAGGCATGCATCATCACTCTCTGCTATATATTTTTATTTTAAAAGTCAAATACAAATTATAAGGCAACTTAGAAATAGAGAAATCATCTGCTGAAACAATAACAAAAGGGTTATCACTGATACTATATGTGGGACTCATAACTGGGTGAGCAAAAGGATTTGAATCACATATAGAAGAAAGGCAAAATAAGACTTTTAAAGGGAAATTCACAAAAAGATACGAAAGACATGAATGAGTAATAAACATATCAAGATTGTTTAGTAACTAAAGAAATGCATATTTAGAAAGACAATAGGGTTCTATTAAGGTTGTGAGCATATGCAATGATTGGCCTCCCCTACATCTCTTCATCTGCTACAGAATCACACACCCATAAAAATTCCCTAGATGACAATTCCTCCATAGTTATAAAATGTCTTCAGTACATTCCAATCCCTCAACTAGTGTGTGTGTGTGTGTGTGTGTGTGTGTGTGTGTGTGTGTGTTTCTAGGATCCTGTTCAAAGACTAATTAAAATGTGGGTTAAGCCCTGTGCTTTCAGAAGCCCATCAGGATTATAAGATGCAGAAAAATGTGAAGCAATCTATTGTTCAACAATAAAATATATTTACATACTTCTTATACAGAATGCTGTGTAAAATGGTATAGGCATTAAATGTTGGAGAACTGTGTAAAGAATGTAAAAATGTTTGTTACACATTAAGGTGAAAACCAACACCTGAACTGTCCTTATGGTGCACAATTACATGCTTATAAAATGCAACAGACAGGACATAAAAGATGGAAGTAAATATTCCAAGGTTTAACCGTGCTTTCTTCATCTAAATGATCAAATTATTGGGGTCTTTTAATTTACTTTTTTATTCTTTTTGTTTCTATTTTTGCCTATATAGCATTTATTTTTTCAATAATAAGGAAAATGACACATTTTTAATTAAAAATATCAAGCCCAAATAATTATACTTATTCTTAAGGGTCTTGCACAGAATCGAAATTTTTGTTGAGTCAACTCTTTCATTGTAATCACAGGGAGTGGGAATTCTTTTGCACTGAAACACTTCCAGTCAGACTCCTGGAGCAATGAGAGCCAGTCACCCAATCTCAGCAGGGTCCAGTCCCTATCCTGAAGAGCTTCCAATGGACACAGCTAAATCAAATTGTCTGTCAACATCCAGTGTCATTGACTCGGTCTCCTTTGTGTTCATACAATTACACCTGTTATCAGTATTGTGTTGTTAGCCCTGCACCAAAATGCCAGGAGGACAAGATCATTGCCTGTGTATATTGACTAGACAACAACCCTATCAGTCACCATGCACACATACATCTTCATTGGCACTTTTCACTAAGATAAGTTATGATGTCTGCATCCCTTTACTAAATCTATGTCAGAAACAAAACAAAACATAACAACAAAAAAAAACAACAACAACAAAACTCTCCAATTTACTCATCACATGTATCTGGGCAGTGCTTCCTTCAGAGAACTGGTCTACCCAGCACTATGCCATTGCAGAGAAAGATATTTTGAAATGTTGCAAGAAGAGATTGTTCATTTGATGCACTGGGTTGACTTATTTACTCAAAAATATTGGCTTCTAAAATATCAGTAAAGCCTTATTTAGAATTTCTGAGCATGCCCAGGTCTGACATACTAGGTTAGGCATAGAGGCCAATAGAGAGTAGGGTTAAGAAAATACACCAAGGCTCATTAAGCTGATTTCTTCTAGGTCAATTACAAATGAGGTGCACATAAACCATCCAACTTGTCCTTTCCCCTCATCAATTTCCATCTATTAGTGAGCTTCCCTCTCCTCCAACCTTAATTCTCTACAGGGTGATATTTGTGCTTTATACATCAAATCAAATTCTACTTATTTGCTGTATAAATTATGTGCTGACTTTTTTATACTTCATAAGTAATCTAGATAATTAAAATATTGATATCAGATGAAGAGTGTAGCTGTAAACATTTTAACTGAGAAGAGAGTCATTGATGTGAAAAGAAATGATATGTAATATTATCTTGTAATTTTTAAAATCACAGATGTATAAATTGCACGACCTACTCTTTTATTTCTTTAACTTTTTGGAAACTGTACTCATTTTAAATAATATAGTGATTATTCACGTGGAACCTCTTACAAAATCCATGTTTGTGTGTTATATTTTACCATGTTATACAAAAAGAACTCTCATTATCTAGCAAGTGAACAACTTTGCTTGGGGCTACATTACAAGTGGGTGCTCAAATGTAAACTGAATGATCAGGGAAGACTTCTTCCTCTTCCCAGGAAAGTAAGTGCCCTAAAAAGATGACATACAGTGCTTATGACATGTCAAAATACAAACCAGCCCTGGGTCAAAACAACACAATTCCCCCTGAAGAATTGGAACTTCAACTTGGGCTATGTTAGGGACATAAGGGCCACATCAGAGGACGATGAGTCCACTGGAAGGAAACTTAAGCGGGAGCTTCATTCCTTAAGCAATGGCTATCACATGAGAACCCCCTCTTCTCCAGTCCCCCAAGCATCTGCAATTCACCAATACCTCACTTCCCTTCACATCATGAGCCAACCCTGTCTTCAGGATGCAAAGATGTCTGCACTGTGCTATACCTGTGTCTACAGATACTTTAGGCATCAGCCTTGCTTGGGTGTTCACAAAAATGCTCTTCCCTGTGCAATTTTGATTTATTGCATCCATATACACAGGATTTCTTTTTTGAATGATCTATCATGTGTACAGCTTTGTAAGAAAACAAAAAGTAGGCAAATAGTGACCATTGGTTCTCATTCTGTGTTGAGTGCTTCTCCTACACTGTAAGGGGCTTCCTTCCTTGCACTGAAACTCAAGGCTTCAATTGGCAAATCCATAGTCAGGATTGATTTCTTTGTCCTTTACCCTCCTAAGTTCCTATAGATTATGTTCCCTTGGGAACAACAAAATATCTCAAGTTAAGGGCCAGAGAGATGATGCAACTGTTGCTGCTCTTGCAGAGAGTTCAGTTACCAGAACCTATACTGGGTATCTCAAAATGACCTGTAACTCCAGCTTCATGGAATCAGAAATATTCTTCTGGACTCCATAGGCACCTACACACACACACACACACACACACACACACACATACACACGAAATAAAAAAAAATCTTTTAAAACATATATTGAAGTCAATCTGAATAGAAATTCAACTCATCTGTTAGCTCCCTTAAACACTTTATGTTTATTAATAATCCATGCCTTATGTATTGCTGCAGCCACCCCTCACTGCTCATCTAAAACCTGAAGTGAAATAGCATCCTTGTTTTCACCCTCTCCTTTCAGCCCAGACCCCAAATTCTATTCCGACTCTTACCTACCTCTCAAGTGCACCTCTACTTTCCATTCCACTGTCATTCTCTTTGGTTAAGGTTTGGATATCCCTTGTTCAGATAACCACAGTGACTTTTTAATGAGCTTTTCTTGCTTCCATCTGCTTCCAATGAAATCCAACTCTCTTTCAACAAGTAGAATGATCTTCCTAAAATCAAAGTCCTTCCCTGCCTTCATTTTTCCAGAGAAGAATACTTGTAGCATGGACAAAAAAAAAAAGCCACTAACCATGTGATCTGTGACAATTCCAATCTAAGTTCATCCAACTCTGGCATATGGCAATATTAAAATTCTACAAACAATGTTTCATATTTCCTCAAAACTGTGTGGCATTTACTTCTTTTTCTTTTTTGCCTTAAATTATGTATGCCTTTGTCTTTCTTCTGGCCAAATCACATTAAATCAAAGATTACCCAGACTTCCCATGAAGTCTTTGGCTATTACATCAACCATCTTCAGACTTGCATTGGTTTCTAGAATGCTCTACTCCAAAAATTAATCTCTTGATTTCTTACGTTGTTTTTTTTATAAACTCTTGGTAAGAATATTTAATATGAGATCTATCCTCATATGTGCATAATACATTATCATAATTTATACACACATTGTTGTATGACATATTTCTATAATGTAATCATTTGAAATAATACACCTGTTAAATGGTAATTATTTGTTTTCCCTTTCATCAGTTCCTGAATACCATCTCTCTACTCTGATTCTCTGGCTTTGATTGTTTCAGACACCTCATCTCAGCAGAATTATGAGGCATTTGTTTTTGTTTTGTTTTGTTTTCTGTAACTGGCTCTTTCTACTTAGAACAAAGTCCTCAAATCTTACCCACATTAATGCACATTGAAATATTCTGCTCATTTTTGTGGCTGCAGTATTTCACTGTATATGTTGATTATTCATCATTTATTTCTCTACTGACAGATGTCTAGAGGGTTTTCACATCTTAATCTGAATAGTGGTCTAATGATTTCAATTCTTTTTGGATTTATATCCATAAGAGAGATTGGAGGGCTATATGACAGGAGCATTAGTATAAAGACCGGCCTAGGCTACTACAGTTGAAAGAGGATCCTGCTGTGGGATGCCTTTCGGTATGCTGTGAATATATTTTGCTCTCATTGGTTGATAAATAAAGCTGTTTGTTCAATGGTGAGGCAGAATAAGGTTAGGCAATACATTCAAACTGAAGAGGGAGATGAAGAAGGGTGTAGTCAGGCAGAAGCTGTGAGTCACCACCAGGAGAAGCAAGATGTGTGAGAACAGGTAACGCCATGAAGCCACATGAAAAAACATAGATTAATAGAAATGAGTTGACTAATAGAAAACATCTAGTTAATAGTGAGCCTGAACCATAGGCTATACAGTTTGTAATTAACATAAGCCTCTGTGTATTTACTTGGGGTCAAGAGGCCTCAGAACCAGGTGGGACACAGGAAAACTTCCAGCAAGAGGATCCAGGGATAACTACACAGTAGTTAGCTGATCTAACAATATATGACAAACTACATCAGGGAACATTTTGCCTCTTTATTATGTAATGTTGGAGCAGCTGCATACTCAACAACAAAGGAGGTAAATGGACCTGCATTTTATGCCATGCACAAATGTCCATGCAAAATGGTTATTTTTTACAACCAAATCTATAAAAATAGAAAGAAACCAAAGGGGTAACTTCACAACATTGATCATGGCAATAAATTCATGGGTTTGAATTGATGCCAGAAGCCAACTAGACATTTGATATGGCCTTGAAAGGAACTTTGGAGCAGGTTGTCTGACTGATGAGTATCTTCACAGCATGGGAAACAGTCATCAGACAATACTTTTTCCTAGCATTTTTTCTTTCTTGTATTTATTGATTTTGTGGTGTTTTCACATACATATGTACATGCACATGTGCACACACACACACACACACACACACACACACACACACACACACACACACATACACACACCCTTTGCTTGCTTAAACGACAACCTGGCAAAACCAGATCATCTGAATCCTTATGGCTAAGGCTGGATGATTATTCTTCTCTTAGTGATGTCTGAGCAGATGGAAAGTAGGAAGAGAAAGAAAATTGGAAGGGGAAATAGAATTGTCAGTGTCATTCCCAGGAAATTTCCTAGAATTTCTTTGTGTGTCAGAGATTACTCCTGGCTTCTGTTAGCCCATTATCTGGAGAAACAAGAACAATGATCCACAGGAAAACCAGGCCTTTTCTCCAAAAGTCGTCACATTTTTTGCTGTTTTGCATGAAAAGAATTGTACATAACTGGGGGAATTTCTATCTGAATAGTTAAATGGTTCTAATTGCTTATCCTTCCCTTCATTTACTTCTTCCTTCCTTCCTTTCTTCCTTTTCCCCCTCTTTCCTTCCATCCTTTCTTCCTTTCTTCTTTCCTTCTTTTCTTCCTGCCTTCCTTCTTCTTTCCTTCCTTCCTTCCTTCCTTCCTTCCTTCCTTCCTTCCTTCCTCCCTTCCTTCCTTCCTTCCTTTCTTCCTTCCTTCCTTCACACCTCAACTTCAGGACCAGAAACTGAAGAGCCCAGCAATGGAAGCACCTTACCTGAGGCAATACAAGTACAAAATCAAGGCAGAGATGACAAATAGCAGAGTGTAAAGTACCACTGTGATCACGATACCAAGGATGGCTGAGTGCTGGGTTCTCACAAACATCCAGTAGAGTTTAGCTGCATCTGCAATGGCAGTGTCCCCATTATGTGCAAGGCGCTGAGAAGGAAACACAGATTGCAATAAGGATGGAGACATCACCATGTCAGATGAATTTAAAGACATGAAACTCTACAGTACCATAATTTGTTTCTAAATTAACTCTTGTGAGGACTGAAAATTGCCCAAAAAACAGAGAAAAGAGGCTGGGTTTGCTTGCTTGGTTTAGCAGATTTTTCTCATTTTCCCTTCTAAGGCTTGAACGTGCATGCACTTGACGTGCGACTCATGAAGCAAACAGCATGTTTTATTTATGTGCTATTAGCTCGTGAATTTAATGAGCACAAGATATAAAGAAATTAAATGTGATGGTGAAAAGATTCCTTTATTTCTGAAGCAGATTTGATAGGAATTTAATTTGTGCTATGCATGAAAGGGATTCCTTATTTCAGAGACTTATAAAAAAGTTATCAGGCTATTTAATGTGAGCTTGAAAACTAAAGTTTACATTAGGTTACTTTAAAAACACACCCTAATTTGAGAGGAGGAAACACATATTCTATACTGGGTTATAAATAAATGCAAAGTAATGAGGTCTTTACAGGCAAATCTGTATTGCAAAGAACCTGTGATGTCATTGACCTCTGAATTGCACAGAGCATGAATGTCCCTTGGCTTTGATTCCCATGATATCCAGTGGAAGTGATGAGCACTCTAAAGTAGGGATCTTTTCTTCAAATTGAGAGAGACAGAGAGAGAGAGAGAGACAGAGAGAGACAGAGACAGAGACAGAGACAGAGACAGAGACAGAGAGAAGCATTTCTTTAGTGTTTGAACTGGCAATTACATAAATATAGTTTTAAAGGGCACTTTGAAAAGTAGCTAATCCAAATCACATGTGTGATGAGGGGACAGAAGAGTAGATAGCTTAATTTGTATTTTGTCTGCACCAAAATAGCTTTTGGGGATTGGGCAATGACTAGAACTCAGAAATCCAACTATCAACTACCTGCTTCTTTACCACAGCAAAGCTCCTAGTTTAGATTCTCTGTTAATGATTCTACCTGGCAAAGGGTGGCCTCACAGTTATCACTCAGAGCAGCAGATGGGTGAGGGCTGCCAAGCACAACTCCTTCTCCAGTTCTCTGTCTAATTGCTTAATGACAAAGAAATAGATAAATGGATTCATTGATGAAACAATAATAAAACATGATTTGCAATAACATAATCTAAACAGTAGGTGCCAATCTCTATTTGACTTTCACCTATTGAATGCCTACTAGTTGCTCTTATGCTTAAATAAGAGAAAATAAAGTTAAATGAAGACATTGGCCTCTAAAGCTTCTCTTTTAAGTGTATGGAAACAACAGTAAGCACAATGTAATGTCAAATAACACAGGCAAGCTTGTGTTGCAGGTCTGTATCCCAGCTACTCAGGAGGCTGAGGCATGGCAAGTTCAAAGCCTGATCACATTACAAAATAAGATCAAGGTCAATCTGGACCACTTCATAAGACCCCCATCTCAAAAATAAAAAGGCACAAGGTGTCTGGGATGTAGCTCAGCAATGGGGCACTTGCTATTAGCTTACTCAAGACACTGCTCAATCCTCAGCACTGCAGAGAAAATAGAAATTTCATAAAAGTTTAAATAATAGAAAGTGAGATATATATATATATATATATATATATATATATATAGAGAGAGAGAGAGAGAGAGAGAGAGAGAGAGAGATATTATTTTTTAAAAGAAGCATCAGAGGTACAATACCCTGCTGTCACTGTTACAGAATACTCATGACATACACTTGAAAGGCAGGAAGTCTTATTCTGGCTCATGATTTCAGGACTTGGAACCACAGTCAGCAGACTCTACAGTTTAAAGGGCAGAGGTGAGGGAGCATATCATGACAAGTGAATGCCTGAGCAAACTTGCTGACCTTATGGAAGGAAGGAGAAAGTTAGAGAGAAGGAGTCAGAGTCCCAGTTACCCCTTTTGAAGGCATACCCCCCAATATCCTGACTTCTTCCCTCTGGTTCCATTACCTCCTGGGAGCACCTCAGACTGGAAAAACATGCTCCCAACATATAGGCCTATAGGGAACACTCAAGATCTGAACTGTAACAGGAGAGTCAGGTGTGTTTTTTAATATCACTGTCAGAGGTGCCCCCAAAGAAGGGGTACCTGAGCCGAGACCTAAATGATGTGAAGGAAAAGAAGGAAAAAGCCATGGACCTATACTGACATCCTTCTCTCAACAAGGGTGCTATGCTTGTGTGGGTGCATTGGAATCCCTATGATTGTAGGTTCTTGCCTGAAACAGTAGCCTCTTACTTTGAGTGTTGTGCATACACCATAGGATCATTACCTCGTTATACCTCTTGCATCACTATCTATTTGTGAAATATGTGAATTCCTCCAGCTTTATTCCAACTTAGTCTCTCATTTCTTTCACCCAACAATACTGTGAGATGAATGAGATAGGTGCTGCTATTGGTGTGTATTACCACTTTTACACAGTGCTCATGAGTAAATCAAGGGCTGAAGTGCTTAACTCGGTCATTTGGTGTCATATAGATCATAAATAGCAGATTGGAGACCATAGAACTGCTCCCTATGACTTCAACTCTGTCATTTTTCTCTACCACTCCATATATTTCTAAGGGAGCATTGTAATTTGATTAGGTTTCTAAAACATTTATGTTGGGAAAATAATCCCCAGTAAAAGTGTTGACACGTAGGGTCTACTGGGGAGTACTTAGGTGCAGCAGGAATCTTAAAAGTTCTTATTGATAAAATCAAACTTGAGGCGAGTTATTGGGGTGAATGCTGGAATATCAGAGAAGCAGAATAATTCACAGCTACTTCACCTCACCAGTTCCTCAGCTGATCCTGTTTCCTCAGGCCAGAAGCCTCTGAGTCCTCATATCCGAATGAATCTCAGCTGAACTGCTGCTCCAAAGCCTAAAAGCTTAACCAGCCAAATACTTTTAGTTTCTGGTTCTCATGCCTTTCTGCTTTCTGCCATCACTCCCTGGGATTAAAGGCTAGCTTTCTGAGATTAAAGGTGTGAGTCACCATGCTTGGCTGTATCCTTGAACAGATGGATTTCTGCCTCTGGAATGCTAGGATTAAAGGCGTGTGCTACCACTGCCTATCCTCTATGTTTAATATTGTGGATGTTCTGTCTCTGACCCCAGAAAAGTTTATTAGGATGCACAATATTTTGGGGAACACAATACCACCACACCTAGGTCATGAGGAAAAGCAGCAAAAGTAGATGAAAAGTAGTGAAAGCTGAAAAATATTCGTCAGAGAGTTGATTTGTGAAGACAGAATAAACATAAATGTTTTTTCTTTGAAACTGGAAAAAATACAGTCACTAGATTCATTCCCCAGTATTCATCTCAGCTTCTTCAGGGTAAGGCCATTCTGAGACAGTCACGCTAGAGGCTGCCTTCCTAGAGATTTCATCAGAGGCATCAGCGCCAATTATGTATACTCGCTTCATCAGCTGCCATGTATACAGTGGGCTGGTTGGCTTTTAATCTGTCTATGGAATAAGGGAGGCCATACCCCAAGGGCTGCAGACAGTCTTTCTAAGTAGGTCTCCGAAGATTACCAAGGACAGCTGCTTCTCCTCTGCAATTGACTTCCCCTGTGGCATTACAGGAAGCTCAGCATGAGGACCATGCCTGCTGGGTATACCAATCAGGCCTTTGGGAGAAATTGTGAGATACCTCAGAATATGGTCTTCCCATAATACAGATGGTGTCTTTACATCTCCTGCTCAACCAGGCTTGACTGTACAGTCTCTTCCTTGCCTGCTTGAGAACTCATAAGCAAGAATGTGAACAGAATCCAGCTGGATCTAACTGAGTCCACTCAGAATCACAATGAGGATAGCCACCATGGTGAAAGAAACTGGTGATGAGGTATAAAGCATACTACCGTCTCCAGTAGTTCTCTTTCACCATGTCACCAAGGCAGCTAATGGTCCCAAGCTTTCAGAAAGCAATCACATCTGGCATGTGAAAACAGAAGACTGTATGTCAACTACACATGGTTCTAGTCCACAACAGCAAGATGTCCTGAACACACTCATGGACTAAGGTGCAGTTTGGAGTTCATTTTAATAATGTTAAATGATTGACATGGCAACTTCCCACAGTTGCATCTGTCCAGTTCTAAGCTTCATTAGCAGAGGTCATTTAAGTATTCAAGATTCTCCTACAAAATATACCAGTGGACACAGAGACCTAAGGATCCCAGTTTGGTCAAGAGGAGCCTAGCAACCCACAGGGAGTGAAGCCTCAGCCTAGCGAACAGCATCGGTAAGGAAGGCTCCCCTGACAACATGTCAGGTATCATCTTGCTTATGCAGTGGTCCAGGGAAATAGCACCACTAACATTACCTAAGACCATGAGGAATACAGAATCCTGGGCCCTTCCTGATGAGCCATAGTGAACATTGAAGTGAGAACTCTGAGGGCCCACAAATATTCAGGCGTGAGCAGCAGTGCTGTAGCATAGTATAGCCTGGGAGAAGTAGAAAGGGGAGATCAGGCTTTGCTGCCTGCTCTGACACCCAAGATGTACAGTGTCAACAGGAGTGCATCAGAGACTGTGCTTGGGACTTAAGTTTTAATAGTATATGGTTGAGAGAAGTAATGTCAGATGTAATTAACAGTATAGTTCATCAAGACACTAAAATCTGCTTAGTATAGTGATATAGACTAATCCCATACATACCAACTATGTACACCTGGCATGTGGAACATCAATGCATAACTTCATATAATCTTATGTGTGAGTATTTGACCACATCAAATTAATTTAGAATAGCCATCTGCCCTCCATTTAATGTTTTATATTTATCACCAGGTCTAGATATAAAAAGTTTAATTTAGATTCCCCCCCTTTTTCCACTTTAAAATTGCTTAAAGTTTATATCCTCCAAATTAAAGTGTGTTCTGGTTTGAATTATCACATTTTGAGACACCATCTTCAATTGTGCTTTGATAATCTAATATAAAACTTTAGAAAAGTTGAATAAAACTTTGATAAAGATGCTAGATCTTATCTTTGGTTGGAGTCAGAGATAATAGGCAGAAAAATAGATGGTAGGCCATTGAGCAACCTGTATGCTGGACTTTTGTCTTCCAAGTGACATTAGTGTTCCTGGGTCCACACAGTATGCTTCTCAGAGCCTCCTGCATGCATATGACTTCAAGTTCTTAAACTGTGATTCCTGACCAACAGGGTCCACATCAAGTGGGAATTTGGTAGAAGCACAAATTGGTGCCCCACCCATACCCATCGATGAAGGAACTGTGGAGCAGAGTCCATAAGTTTTGTCTTACCAAGACCTGGAATAGGTTCTGATCCAAAACAAAGATTAAGAATTACATACTTCAGACATTGGTGATATAATTCAGGAGTGGAGTGCTTACCTACCATGTGCATAGCCTTGGGTTTGATTCTCAGTGCTGGAAAATCATTCAGTAGCATAGGTCAGGAAATTGTATACTTTACAAACTCCAAGCAGCCAGAGATTTGGATGTGTCAAATAAATTTACAATAATAACCATATCAATTTTATATCAAACTATAGTCATATCCATCAGCAAATTAAATAGCTTGTAGAAATTGAATAATTATCATTAGAAAGTGCACATTTTTAATTCCATAGAGCAATTTATGGACTCATAGTGTTATGAAGAGATTTTGATACAGTGAGAGAAACACCAGCTTCAGAATTCAGAAACCTGAGTCCTAGTTGGAACTACAACACAAGCTGCATGTATTACCTTTGAGAAGCACTAGAATTCTCTGTAACTATTTTTTCCAACTGAAAAGTGGAGATACTACTTACCCCACTAACTCAGTTCATACATAGATAAGAAAGAAAGTGCACAACAATGATTAAAAGCATAGAATCATTTCCTAGCATGGGAATCATGTCCTTCTATGCAGCAGTGTGTGCTCTGCCCATCACTGGGAATCATTCATAATGCTAAGGCTGTAAATTTAAGGTGAAATGTGCTTGTCACTCTGTAATCCTCACAAAAGTTGGAAGAAATGCCTGAGGGGTGACTTTTGAAAAGTTATGACTTCAAAATATTCCAGCAGCTCTTATCTCTCGCCTTTACATTTATTACATAAAGCTATCCCAGTGGAAAGCAGGTGGGCAGCCCGTCACACTGAATGAACTACTGTAAAAGTTCTTTTCAGAGAAATTTGTCTGTGAAAATCTTTAGATTTTTCTTTAAAAAGTTACAAAACCTTTTTATTTTTATGTTAAAAAAAAGAACTTTGCATTCTATTTTCTAGATAATCCCCTACTTATTTTTAAAGTATTTTCAATAGTAAAAATTACATTTGAATCAATTTTATGAGACAATCCATGTTTTATTTTTTTTTCTTATACAATTCAGGATGAATACTGAATGACATCATTACTGAAATATCCCATGTCAACTGAGTTGTGCACAGTGCTGAACTGCATGCCATGGATTCATATCTTGGTTATTTTACTTGACTTACCCCCAGGAAAGTATCCACTATAAACACCGCCAATGGGTCTAGAACTGTCCATAGTCCCATCGTGATGATTAGCTTTGACAAGGCATCTGGGCGGTAGGAAAACAGGAGCTGACAGCCCCATCTGATCAGAAGCAAGGGGAATGTTATTGTGTTCAGAGCCAAAGGCCCCAACGCAATCACAGCCAGCTCTTCTCCAATGTTAAGTGAAGAAGTCGGGTAGCAGAGCTCAACAGTGTAGGAATAAAACTGGAATCTGTTGGGAGGTAAAGCACAGGAACTCAGCAAGAATTAGGCAAAGGCTAGTATGCAAAGCAATTGACAGATCTATGTCCTTGCTTTCTTTATTACAAATACAAAATACGCCAGGCGGTGGTGGTACACGCCTTTAATCCCAGCACTCAGGTGGCAGAGCCAGGCAGATCTTTGTGAGTTCAAGGCCAGCCTGGGCTACCAAGTGAATTCCAGGAAAGGCACAAAGCTACACAGAGAAACCCTGTCTCGAAAAACAAACAAACAAACAAACAAAAATACAAAATACAAAATACTTGACCCAAAATGGCACCTGAAATTGAGTGTTAGACGTCTTCAACCTTTCTTGACCACAGTTCACAATCAAGGAAATGCTATTTATCTTGTTCATTATTCTTATGAAAAAATTAGTGGACTGAGCACATCATTTGAGCCACTCAGTAGAGCCATCTATAAATCAGGAACTTCTCTGGTACACA
The DNA here is from genome assembly GCF_903995425.1 of Onychomys torridus. Lineage (NCBI taxonomy): Eukaryota > Metazoa > Chordata > Mammalia > Rodentia > Cricetidae > Onychomys > Onychomys torridus. The sequence goes on from NC_050447.1 coordinate 113,217,761, forward strand.
GGACATATTAGTGGTCAATTTTAAATGCAAAATATACTAGTGAACTTTCTAATGAGTCAATGTCATGTAAAAATGAGAGATAGGCATAAATCTAATGATACTTCAGAATTTTGGCTGAAGGTTATTGATTTAGCTTATGACATTTCTGGCATGATTCCAACTTCCAACATCAAAAGCACAGTCATCACTAACAACTGAAATTTCATAGCAAGGGGCTAATGGCACAAACCAAAGCCCCATGGGTTAAATCCAGTTCAAACCAGTAACAGGGGCCGCCTGCAGTGTGGCTTTGTTATCTTTCCCTACAACATGAGGATTGTGTTCATGCAAAGATCTCTCTCCAATTCGGCCTGTGTAAAACTGTGTCAGAGCTCACCCTTTTGTGAATCATGAGGACTCCATTTGAGAGAAGTCTTCATTTCGTATGTTCCTTGACTACGTTTCCAAAGGAGGTTCGTTCTTGTGTTGTCATGGATATGAAATAGAACGATGTAGATTTCTTAGTATAGGACCTGACACAGTGAGGATAAAATAAGCTCTCATTATCAGTGTTGTTATTGCTATAGCTCACAGCTGAGATGTGGCCTGGAGCTACTGTGTGAGTCAGGACTGTGGATCTAGACAATAGGGCCCCCAAATGTTATACTGGTCCAAGCCCTCTGTTTAAGAAATTTACCAAAATGAACTGTCCAAAATATTTTTTGCTGTCTTGTTGGATTAACAACTAGCAAAGATAAGGCTTCCTCTTCTAATGAAGAGTAAAATTATGACTAATAAAAGGTAATTAGTTCAGGCTAGAACATTTGTATTAGCTACTTTGGAAACTAAGAAAATATATATGATAGATAGATAGATAGATAGATAGATAGATAGATAGATAGATAGGTAGATAGATAGATAGATAGAGATGATAGATTGCTAGATAAATGATAGATAGATAGATAGATATAGATAGATAAATGAAAGAGACACACACACACACACACACACAGAGTGAAACCCCATGCAAGAATTCCTTCATGAAAATGTAGTTATTTGACACATATAAATTTTCTATAACATATCCAAATCTTAGCTACCTCATTTCATAAGAGAATTAAAAACTCTGTGTGCATATATACACATACGCATTTCTTTTGTACAAAGTCTTAAAGTTCTTCATCATCATCTTAATGGAAACTATATACATGTGTCTGTTTCTATCTGTACCATCTACACATTTGAGAAAATGACTTTTACTTGTGTTGTTATCTATCTGTCTATCTAGAGTGTCTATGGAATCATGTTTACAGGCAGACAACCTTTAAAATATAATTTTCCCCCACAGGATAATGGCCCAGAAAGCTGCCTGGGCTTGAGTTTGGTAATTGTTTGAATTCAATCATTTTGTAGAAGAGGCAAGCTTTCCTTCTCTGAGTATGGTAATAAATCAGACTAACATTACTTCTGAAATACCTTCAGCCTTTGTCACTCCTATAAAATCAAAATAGAACAAAAACATCACTGCCAAATTTCTTCTTGAGTCCTGCTCAGATATCAGTACATATTTGAAAGTGTTGAATTTTAAATAAATATTGATGCACGAGTTCAGTATTTGTATATATGGAGCCAACCACAGCCTGAGACTGTAACTATAATAAAAGCCCCTGATCTCAGGTAAAGACTTCTTTTGTCTCTTCAAATCAGGCCTCCATTTGAGGTCTTCCAATAAGTGAAACGGGAAAGATGTTTTGTACTTTGATTTGCCCTAGCCAGATGAAAATGCATCCCCTTGACTTGCAGGGGGAAACACTTACTTTGTAACTGGAGTTGAAAGGGCCCAGAGGAAAAGCCACTGGCCCAGGTAATGTAGGTAGAGCCTCAGGAACCAGAGAGAAGCCATCAGCAGAAGGAGGTACCAGAAGCCCTGGCTCTGCCATTGGGCTAATTCAAGTTCTGCAAACAAGGACACTGATGCAAAGTGGAGGTGCTTGGTTAACTCTCCGGCTCCACAGCCGTATATCATGGAAGAGCAGCTGCAGACAGAGAAATCACAGGTAAACTTGGATTTACCACGTGCTTTATAGGGAAGTGCTCTGGTAGTGAAGATAATTGAATTAAATTATTCCTAGATCTTTGGAATCAAGCACATTTATGTTCCTTTTTGTTGCGATGGGTGATTGAAGACAACCATCGGCAAATGTGAGCTCAGGTAATGTAAATGGAAATCACGTGACACGAATCAACCCTCCTTACAAGGCCTATTAAAATCAACAATAACAACAAAACAACAGAAAATCCCAAGCATTGGTATTAGAATTCTTGAATCCTAACTGGAACATAAAAATAGTAAACTACCATGGAAAACAGTATGGTGTATATAACACCAAAATTAAAAAAAAAAAAAAACAAAAAAAAACAAAAAAACCTAACTACCATACGGTCCACCAATCCCAAGTATGAATCCACACCCAGAGAAATAGAAAGCAGAGCAGAGAAGTGATATCCATATCCTTGATCATGACAGAAGCATCTTCAGCATCTAAGATACGAGGGCAACACAGATGCCCACTGATGAATGAATGAAGGGAATGGTCCTGATAACACACAATAAAGTATTCTCTAGCATAAAATAAATAGGGGGATTCTGACACATGTTACAATGTGAATCAGCCTTGAGGAAAGATAAAGTGAACTAATCCACTCACAAAGGAACAGAAACTACAGGATTTGCTATATGACCTTTCTCTTGCAGTTAAAGTCAGAGGAAGCAAATGTTGAATGGAGTTTAGAAGGACAGTCCTTTCTTGCTGTGGAATGAGTCACCGTTTAGGCTTTGTAAAATGAAACATTCTTGAGATCAGATGTCCAGCAATGTAAATAAATATACATGTCACTGAGCTACATGCTTATGTCATGAGACATGGCAAGGAGTTATTATAAATAGTAAATTTATTTTTTCTGGAAAAAATGTGTAAATCTAAAGTATATTCCCTCTTATCTCACCTGCTCACAATAGCGTGTTCTTAAGTTGGGTTTTTATATTGGAACCAGTGAGCTGGCTCAGTGGGTAAGGGAGTTTGTTAGCAAGTCTGACAGCCTGAGTTTGGTGTCTGGGATCCACATAGAAGAAGAAAAGAATCAACTCCCAAAAGTTTTCCTTTGACCACCACTGTATACACATGTGCACACGTGCACACACAACACACACACACACACACACACACACACACACACACAAACACAAAAACACACACCACTACCACCACCACCACCAACAAAATATCAAATGTGGTAAATATTACGTTTATCTGTTGTTAAAAATAAACTACTATTTCGCCGGGCAGTGGTGGCGCACGCCTTTAATCCCAGCACTCAGAAGGCAGAGGCAGGTGGATCTCTGATTTCGAGGCCAACCTGGGCTACCAAGTGAGTCCCAGGAAAGGCACAAAGCTACACAGAGAAACCCTGTCTCGAAACCAACAACAACAACAAAAATAATAATAATGAACTATTTCAAATGGTTAAAAAATAACTATTTGAGGGTTGGGGATTTAGCTCAGTGGTAGAGTGCTTGCCTAGGAAGCACAAGGCTCTGGGTTCGATCCTCAGTTCAAAAACAAAAAAAGAACTATTTGAAACTGAGGGAGTTGCTCATGTAGCACTAAGATACACAAATAATTCAAAGGATTTTTAACACGAAAGTGTGGAATCCATGGATGCATTCAACAAGACTACTTAATAAAGCTCACTGCTGTCTAAAGACTGTCAGATATAATGACACACATGTCCTGGGAAAAGAAGATAAGCCAAGGAAAAATGAGTCTGACAACTGAGTATCCACAAGGAAGGACATGACTGTGGCCTCTTGGTCTTCACAGGCTAGCAGGGCACTAAGGCTGAAACTGACAGTTCCCTGAGCATTCTGCCATGGAGAAGTGGACCATCACTCACTATTGTGCTGAGCATGCCCTTCAATCACCCAAATGAACAGCGGTGAAATGAGAAACAGCATGTGTGCATGTACGTACACACACACACACACACACACACACACACACACACACACACACACCGCAAGGGGCCTTGGTTACAGAAAGAGATGCTGTCAGGGTGGCTGTCTCCTTAGGAGAGAACCCCAGAAGAGCCTTTCCATCATGGGAAATGAAACCCAGACTTCTCTCCACCACTCAAGCAAAAATATCCTGCACATGATCTCTTCCGCTCATTACTCCATCACTGTTTCACCTCTTCAAAGGAAGGAGAAATCAGATGCAGGCTTCACAGTGTGCTGTTTGCGGAGAGCTAGAAAGCCTCAAATGGTGCAAAACCAAGAACAGGGGAGCTCATTCGATGAGTGGAAATTCCCATTGTTCTTTTCACATCCATCGACATAACTAGCTAAGCAGTTTGAGTCCTTATGCACAGAAACTGCCCCAAAGCCACATTCCCAGTTAGTTCCACAAATGAAGTATTCCTGCTCACACCTAGAAACAAAGTTTTGCTTGTCAGACATTTGATTTAGAAAGAAAGAAAAAAATAATAACACCAAGGTTACATTAGATGTCATTCAAAATAATCATTTGTTCTGAATTAATACAAATCTATAGTCTTCACTCATTTAAAGGGAGTAACCATGCATATGGATTCAAATAATTTAGGAAAAAGTTAATCATCTGGTCTCTAAAGTTTTATAAGCCTTGAAATTCAGTATTAGCAAAAGAATTGGTGGTGCTAGGTGATTCTCAATAAAAATAAGGAATTACATTTTATTAGTTAAAGAGGCTAGTGAGGCATAGTTTTATAACTGATGTCCCTATTACAATATACAGCAACTCTTGCCTTATAATCATTTAGAGATTGCACCTGAATCTCAATGCAGATTTATATAGAATTACACCCACAACTATCTCTATAGATAACATTCAAAATGCATTTCATTCAACAGATCCCAGCTTCCATGTTTTACAATTGCCTTGCCAGAGCTCCTTTGTTGGGCTTGTGCACATGCAATGCATGTCACAAGATGCCCTGTCCTTGTGGAATATTCCCATCCTCATTTCCACCATTCTGCCTTTCTCTGTAATCTTTCTTGGTTATGTACAAAGAGTGTGACCATCAAATGGATAATAAATGGCATCTACCACTGGGGTGTGTAATCTGTAGAGTGGGAATTGATTTGTTGGTTATGAAGGAAGCCATAGAGTACACAGATCACTGGAAAATCACATTGAGGCCAGCAGCCCCTCCTCAATTCCTGCAGACAGTATTTCCATTGCTTAGGGGTGAGCCGCCAGAGGGGGGGGGGGGGGAGGGGAAGGCCATCCAGTCTTAAGCTATTAAATGAAACCTATTTCTCTGAAACTTCAGCCACATTTCATGACACCCATATATCCCCCTTGCATGCCCAATCTTTACAGTGACCTGAAATCAAGCAAGATTTCTACAATCCATCAGTGTAATAATAATAACATAGCAAAGACCAAAATTGCTTTGGAGAAGAAAAAGCACAAAATGCATTCTTAAACTCTCTTCTGTAGTGAACACAAACCCTAAGGAAGCTGTACGGTAACAACTCATTAGCTGGCTGTGATAACCCTTATTTTAAAATCAGCACCAATAGATGGCACTAAAATTTCCATAGTCCTTCCTGACAGAACCAAATATAATCTACATGTAATGTTTTAAAAACTTAATGATTGCAGATAAATGATTATTTTATTGAGTCATTTTTTTTAATTCACTGTATTCTATTCATCAGGAGGTTGTTTTATATTTATATTTATATTTGTGTGTATGATGTCTCTGTGTGTTTGTGTGTGAGTGATGGGACTGTGGGGTCACAGGACAATCTTGGGTCAGTTCTCACCTCCCACCTTGTTTGGAACAGACTCTCCTGTTCTTCATCACTGTGCTCACCAGTCCAGCTGGCCTATGAGCTTCCAGGTTCTCCTGTTTTCATCCCCCATCTTACCATAGGCATGATGAGATTACTGATACATACAACTGAAGCCAGCTTTACCCAGTTTTGGGGGAACCAACTCAAGTCCTCACACTCAGGAGGCAAATTCTTTACCCGCTGAGCTATCTCTCTAGCTTCACTGTCATGTTTTGTTTTGTTTTGTTTTTAAATACAAATGTGCACAATGATTCTGAGGCTTCCTGAGATATTGTTCAGTACTTCAAGGAGCAATTAAAATGGAGATATAAAAATGTTAAATTAACATAAATAAACTAAAGACATAAAGGAATATGCAGAGGTCACATCCAAGTCTCTCCAATAGTTTCAAAATCAGAACTAAAGACCAAGTCTATTCCATGATTTGCTCAAGGAAACATGGCTGGAAGCCAAGAATGTTCTCTTCATGTTCCTGTCTTTCCATCAGGCCTTTTCTACATCACCTTTTGAATGAGTTTGTCACAAAACCTCATGATGAAGAAACACCAGGAGGCTGAAAGCCCCTTGACCTGAAACCTGAAAGGAGCATTGCTTCCTTTGTAGAATTCTGGTTACTCCCAGATCAACACTGAATGTGTCTGACATGCCAGGCCCTGTGATAGTGTTATTGGAAGAATAGTACCTCTGAAAATATCACCCACATTAAACCCTGGAATCTGTGATTATGTAAAATCACATGGCAGTGGTGAATTAAGCAGCAGAAGAAATTTTGGTTTTAGCATAAAATAAGATTATTCTAAATTATATGAGATGAGCCCAATGTAATTACAGGGTCTTCAAAGATTGGAAGATGACCAAGAAGGAGACAGAGAGAGAACCAGAGGGACAGTCAGGAAGAGGGCAGTGTAGAAACCTTGACCTGAATTTGTAGCCTATGAAGACATAAATGACTGAGGAATGAGGACCAATTGTAGAGCTGGAAAGATTAAGGAAATATTGTCCCTTGGTGCCTCTAAAAAAACAGTCCTTGTCATGCCTCCATTTCCACCGGAAGCCTAATTGAGACCTCTGACTTCCGGAAGTGTAAAGGAACTCTTCATTGCCTCAAGTTACATGTGTGTATCATTTGTCCCAGAAGCAATGAACTATGAGAGTCAAATAAGATGAACAAGGGTAAGGAGCCATCTACCCATAGAACTTTTGGTCTGTTGACAGACACACAAGTGCAAAGCATGAAGGCATGAGGCTGAAACCCAGAGCATCAATATTTTAATGATGTATAAAGTGCTGTGAGGAAACACAGGGCAAATACCCATCATAAATTAGACCAGAGGGAACTTCTCCTCTGAGTTCTCCAAAATGAAGAGAAATTTTGAAAGTGGAAGTGGAGGCAGAGCAAGAAGGAGGCACAGCACATCTCATCCCAGAAAATAGTTTTCCAATATTGCATTTGATGAGGGGTGAGGGGTACTGTCACCTGTATATAAAGATAAATATTTAGCTTACACTTAGGAATTATATTTGTTTAGGAAAATGGCAATAGCGGGTTCTGCTCTAGGGCCTATGACCCATGACTGGAGAGTCATGGGTAGTTGACTAGGCTTACAGTATCAGACATGACTTTTATGGAGCAGTTTTTGTGTCCAATTAGACAGCTGTCGGTTACCCCCGGGATGAAAGTGCACTATTGCACCACTGGGGATATCTTGCCACATCTGTTGTTGTTGTGGTTCATGGGCTTTACAGCTGGGTGGGACTACCAATTGCTCCTCTCTCGGCACCTTATAGAGCACCTTCTAATACTATGAGTGCTAGACTTCAGGGATGAAGCTTCAAGATCACTTCCAGTCAGACTCCTTTAAGGTTGGTATCCAAAGTGTGTGGTGCCTTCGGGTTCGGGGTCTTACCACCATGCTCTGGGAGGTAACTAAGGGCAATAATATTAGTCTATTTGTGAGGCCAGTTTCTTGGACTCCCCTGACCAAGAACTGGACTGGAAGTGTCCTATGCCTCGTATTGGAGTTTCTGTTTTATTTGATGGTCTGTGACTCTTGGGGTAAACATTGATTAGTACTCAGTGTGATATGGTGTGTGTGTGTGTGTGTGTGTGTGTGTGTGTGTGTGTGTGTGTACTTATAAATGAATATACTTAAATATATGCATATAGTTATATATGTATATACTTATACATGAAAATACTTATTTATCCATATATATGATTATAAGACAATGTTTCTCCATGGACTTTTCAAACATATTTAATGTTATTTATTTCTCTCCCACCTTCTCTCTGTATTAGTCCTTTTCCCCCTTCTCAGTTAGTGTCCCCCTATTTTTCCCCTTTCACCTCCATAGCACCTGTATCCCATTAGGCTCCCTCTCAGGAGCTATTTCCTCTCCACCCCCAACTATGGTCTCTTTCTACTTTACTGGTACCACTCCTTACCAAGGAAACTTCCAAAAGGAGACTATCACACAGATGCACAATTGGTCAAAGTGTACAGAGCAAGTGACTATGGGGTGTTCAATCTCAATCCGTAGGTCTTCAACACAACCATTAAACCTAAGACATATCACAGAAAAATCTGCTGAGAGATTATCCCAGCCAGAGTACCAGGACACCAGCTGCAAAATATTATCCTCTAGACATGACAAGGATACCGTACCCATGAAATCTCAGCACTATGGTTGTATAAACAAGACCTGCATAATGATACCACCAGCTTACATGCCAACATGGATGGGTAAATTTCACAAGGCTGCACCCCTCGAGGAAGAGCTATAGGTAGTTAATGGTTACTCAAAGAGGTAGATTCTGTGTGTTTTCCACAAGAACAAGGCCCCAGTCTCAAGGGGTCATCTCTAAACACCTGTACACACAAGCAATGCTAATGGACTCAGTAGCTTATAACACATACATATATATATATATATATATACATATACAATGGACCAATAATTACATCACACTGAGTAATAATTATCCTCCCAAGAGTCACAGAGTATCTAAAAGAAACCCCAGTAACAGGTCTGGGAAAGTAACAGTCAAGTCAGGAGATTTCGAGCAAACCCCCAAACAAGATAGACTAATGCTGTTGACCTTGGCAGCCTCCAAAATTTGAAGGCAAGACCCTATTGCTGAGGACATGACGTATTTTGAACACAGGACTTGGAGGAATCAAATTGGAACTGATCTGGAATCTGTATACCTCAGGACTAGCTTTCACAGTGATGGAAGGTGTTAGGTGTGCTACCTAGAGAAAGGAGGAGTTGGTGCAAATAAGGAAAGGTGTAGACAAATTTCTAAATGGTCTTATTAAATAAAAAACATGGAGCCAAATATAGGGGTGAAAACCTTAAAGATCAGGGAAATAGGGATAGCCATCAGCCAACCTTACAAGTGCCAGCTGCTTCCTGTCTTACCCGTGCCTTTATTGACTTGCTGTTCTGCCCTCTCTTTGGCTCTTAGCCCAGCTACCTCACTTCCTTGTCACTGCCTGTCTGTATAGACCTCCAGGTCTCTATGGTTGGTACTAGGATTGAAGACGTGTGTCACCGTGCTTGACTCTGTACCTTAGTATGGCCTTGAATGCACAAAGCCCCTGCCTGCTAAGTGATTGGATTAAGGGTATATGCTACCGCTGCCTGACTTCTATGTTTACTTAAAATGGCTTGCTATTTCCTCTGATCTCCAGGCAAACTTTGTTTATTAACATACAAATAGAATATCACCACATTTCAGCACAAATAAAATATCACTTCAGAAGAGGTCATGAGTTAATTTGCAAAATGAAGAAAAAGAGGTCATGGATTTGAGAAGGGGTTGAAGAGGTGACCCAGGAGTTGGAATGGAGAAAAGAGGGTAAGAAATCATGTGAATACAATACTCATGTATGAAATTCTCAAAAAAAAGTAAAACCTTTTTGTCCTGAGTATGTGCCAACATTTTTCTTGTCACTAGTCCCTGAGCAGTGTGGCTGATAACCACTGACATAGATTTACATAGTATCAGGTGTCCTGTAAGCATGCCAAGGGAATGAGAATGTGGGTAGGTTCAACACACTCAGCAGGATGTAGTCTACTAGGAGCCTGAGCGCTTGAGGGCTTTAGTATCTGTGGGAGGTTTGGATCCAAGCTCCTTTGAATGTCCAAGAGTATTTACTCTGCCACAGCTCTGGGGTTTTAAAGCCTGACATGAAAGTGCAAGCAAGGCCATGTGCCCTCAAAAGATTCTAGGCCACCTTCCCCACTCCCACCTCCTGAGCAGCTTCAAAATCAAATGGTTTTCCAGGCATTTTCAGTCCTCAGAAAGCTCTGCCTTCATGAACTAGCCTATCTTCTAATATACTCTTTGCAATATTCAAATACCCTAGCCCCTCTCCTCGTCTTTGCCTAGTGCCTAAGACATTTGAAAACTACCCTGAGAATTTTCTAAAGGTCAGTTACGGAAAGCCTAGTGAGCCTATGCAGCGTGTCATCAACCATTTTGACTTGGTGGCATTCTCTGGGCCAGTTTACAGTGATCACATGTTAAGAGAATGAGAGAAAATATGTGAACATAAGATGGATCCTTTTTGGAAAAAGGAGGTATTTGTCAAAAATTAATTATAAAATTTCATTTACGTGTTCATTTAAGTGCTGTGTTAATGCTAATATACTAATTACCTATGACTTCAGCGTTATTTTTAAGCTATTCTAATGTTTGTACCCTCCCTGCTTGATCTTTCTTATTTTAAGCACTTGTATGAAATACGTATGTTTTATGTAAGGTATCTGTCTATACGTATATATTTGCCTAAATAGTCTGGATAAAATCCTTACCTATTCTCTTCACTTTCAGAAACCGATGGAAGGAAACACATTCCTGTTTAGTGCGATGTGAACATTTTCAAACTGGAACGTTCTCCTTAAAATTCTGCCTCCTTGGCCAATTTGGATATTATGCATTTAATATAACACATTACACATTTTAACAGGTTTAATTCAATTTACAACAAATGCTTCTAATTAAGTTAAAAGATCTTTGAAAATTGCTAAATCTTAGGGGTAATATTGCCACCACTGACATTGAAATAATTGATCTTTCCCACTGAGGCACAAAAGTATGAATGTTCTAATGAGAAAACAGGAATTGAAGTCTATCGAAGGAGTCCAAGGAGACTTCCAAACTCTTTAGGCTGTTATTTCCAATGACAGTTTCTGAATGTGAGTGGGAAGCTTTGGAGACAGACAGGGACAATGACAGGAAAAGAAATCTGAGATCCTATTTCAAAACAAAGGCACTTACAACCAAGGTGACTAAAACCTGTTTGGCATCTTTGCAAATAATCTATCTTTTGTTCAATACACCACGATTCTGATTTAGAATGCTAATTCTGGCATCTACAAATAACATCTTCTTTAGCACTCTATGATAATTAATACTTATGCAATATCGGTACTCACCTGTTTCTCCATGAATTTCCCCAGAGATAGAGATGAGTAGGTCCAGTACTTCATGACATCTAAGATGTCTGGGAACTATGGTAAGTGGTTACTCATAACTCAACAGTGATACCTGAGCTGGAGGCTGAGAGCTGTGGGTTTTGCAGTTACTACTGTAACTGACATCCTGATCCTCAGAAGTCACTTAGATTTTTGCAGTCTGTGAGTAGAAAGGAGCACATTTACCTTCCTGCTCTTTTACCGGCCTAATTAGTTACAGTGTTTACAAAGTACTTCATAAGAGAAAACTGACTAACTACTTCATGCATAATGGAAGTTTTATTAATAATATGAGCAATAATATAAAAGCCTTTAGCTCTGAAAACAATTATGTTGATGAGCAATGTGATAATGCATTAGCAAAGCAGTATAGAAAAAAACAAAACAGGGCAAAGCTCCCATACTCAGACACAGAGCACAGCAGGCACTTCCTGGACTGTACAAGACTCCTAAGCTAAGGATGGAGGAGACAGAACCCCTTCAGGCTAAGAGCTGAGGGCCCAGTCTGAGCCCTGGATCTTCGCATTACCAGTTTTGAACTGTTTTGTGAGCTATCTAGTCTGTCAACCCCAGATGCTTCCCAAAATAGGCAATTACACAGCTCACCTCTTGAAGTTATGAGGACCAAGGAGGAGAATGAGCGGGAGCAGTAGATAAGGATGCACCATTTTGAAAGAAGGGTCACTCCTGATGTAAACATAGGGGAGCACTGATGAGATGGGGAAAATCATTCCAAGGCCCAGAATCAGATCTGAGTTCTCTGTCTAGCCATCTTGGGTGTGGCAGAAATGCTCAGACACTTACACTGACAAGAAATCAGCAGAATGTTGTGTTCTTCTCTTTTGTATATTTCCTAGAAACAAAATTTGGGTCACCTGTACTAGATGAACAAGTATTGTACTTTTAATAATCCAGAAATGTAAAGATGGCCCAAACCACAGGAAATACTAGATATACTGAAAATGGGAGTTTACAGCACCCAGTATTCCCAGGTGGTCTCCCATCCAAGTACTAACCAGGCCCGACCCTGCTTAGCTTCCGAGATCAGACAAGATCAGGCGCGTTCAGGGTGGTATGGCCTTAGACACTGAGAGAAACAATCAATCAATGGGACCTGTTGAAACTGAGAAGCTTTTGTAGAGCAAAAGACATGGTCAACAAGACAAAGCGACAGCCTACAGAATGGGAAAAGGTCTTCACCAACCGCACATCTGACAGAGGGCTGATATCCAGAATATATAAAGAACTCAAGAAATTAGACATCAAAATGCCCAACAGTCCAATTAAGAAATGGCCTATAGAACTAAACAGAGAATTCTCCACAGAGGAAGTTCAAATGGCTGAAAGACATTTAAGAAATTGCTCAACATCCCTAGTTATCCGGGAAATGCAAATCAAAACGACTCTGAGATACCACCTTACACCTGTCAGAGTGGCTAAGATCAAAAACACAGGAGACAGCTTATGCTGGAGAGGATGTGGAGCAAGGGGAACTCTCCTCCACTGCTGGTGGGAATGCAAGCTTGTACAGCCACTTTGGAAATCAATATGGCACTTCCTTAGAAAATTGGGAATCCATTTCCCCCAAGACCCAGCTGTAGCACTCTTGGGCATATACCCAAGGAATACTCAATCATACCACAAGGGCATTTGCTCAGCTATGTTCATATCAGCATTGTTTGTAAGAGCCAGAACCTGGAAACAACCTAGTTGCCCTTCAACTGAAGAATGGATAAAGAAAATGTGGTATATATACACAATGGAGTACTACTCAGCAGAGAAAAACAATGTCATCATGAGGTTTGCAGGCAAATGGATAGATCTAGAAAAAATCATCCTGAGTGAGGTAACCCAGACTCAGAAGGACAAACATGGTATGTACTCACTCATAGGAGGATACTAGATGTAAATCAAAGATGACTAGACTGCCACACAACTCCAGGGAGGCTACCTAGAAAACAGGACCCTAGGAAAGACCCAGGGATCACCCAATGACAGAGAAATGGATGAGATCTACATGAACAACCTGGACGACATTGGGAGTAATGAAGGACAAGATTTGAGGGAAAGAAAGCTTAGGGGAGCAGGAGATCCCAGCTGGATCAAGAACAGAAAGGGAGAATGAGGAATAACAGACCATGATAAATGAAGACCACAAGAGAACAGGAATAGGCAGAGTGCTGGAGAGGTCCCCAGAAATCCACAATGATATATCCTCTGTAGACTGCTGGCAGTGGTTGAGAGAAAGCCTGATCTGACCTAGTCTGATGATCAGATGACTAAACACCCTAATAGTCATCTTGGAACTCTCATCCAATAACTGATGGAAGTGGATGCAGAGATCCTCAGCCAGGCTCCAGGTAGAGCTCCAGGTGTCTAGCTGTCGAGAAAGAGGAGGAACTGTAAGAGCATGAATTGTTGAATCCAAGATTGCAGAAAGCACAGGGACAAATAGCCAATTGAATGGAAGCACATGAATTATGAACCAAAGGCTGTGGAGCCCCCAGCTGGATCAGGCCCTCTGGATAAGTGAGACAATTGAATAGCTTGATCTGCTTGGGAGGCACCCAGGCTGTGGGTCCAGGACCTGTCCTTAGTGCATGAGCTGGCTGTTTGGAACCTTGGGCTTACACAGGGACACTTTGCTCAGCCTGGAAGGAGGGGACTGGACCTGCCTGTACTGAATCCACCAGGTTTAAATGAATCCCTAGGGGTATCTTGGTCCTGGAGGACATGGGAATGGAGGGGAGGGGCTGGGGGGAAAGTGGGGGTGGGGGCAGGAGGGGAGAGGACAGGGGAACCCATGACCAATGTGTAAAATTAAAACACATAATAATAATAATAAATTATTTTAAATAATAAAAACATAACAAAACAAAAGAAAATTAAAAGGACTAAAGGAAGAATGACAAACAGAAATGTAAAAGATGCTATGCTGTAGAAGGTGAATCTTATTTCTCTGCCATTTACATGAATAAAACCTGAAAAACTGGAAAAAAAAGAAAATAGGGGAAGCAACGGGGTCAAATATACCCACAGTGTGCATAAGAGTTTAAATAAAGAATGGAAAACTATTTTCATGTGTGTGTATGTGCACCTGTGTGCACACAGGCATGGATAGTAAGCACAGAGGACAACCCATGAGAGTCAGATCTCTCCTCCTACCATGTAGGGCCTGTGGATAAAACTCAGATCCTCAGGCTTGGGCACACATGCCTACTGATCTATGTCACCAGGCTTCAAGCATGCAGAGTAGATTTATTGTAACAGTCAAATTTGTAGGATCAAGTTTAATTACCTAGCAAAATATAGGCACATGTCAAATACACTGTATCTCATGTCCTTCCAGCTCAACAGAGATGTCTAACACAGATATAGCTCCTGTTAGATGAAAAAGCTCAACTAGAACAAATCTTAACTCAATGTCGAAAGGAAGTCTGTGATGTGGTCTCCTCATTCTATCCATGTCCGTGTCAATGACTCAGAGATCTGCTCAGAGAGGCAGAGTTCATGTCAACGAACTCAGATAATGTGAACTAAAAATGCATCAGGAATGAGCTTTACTTTCTTATAGAAAGAGTACATGCCCCTGTATTTGATAACTAAACACAGCACTAGTAAAAAAAAAAAAAATCCCTGCTAATCGTTTTAAAACCATAAATTTTCAAACCAGATGCTATTTTCTCCAGCTCCAACTCCATCATAGACTAGTTCTGTTCACCTTAGTAATATGTTCAACATCTGAAAAAGGCCTGTAAAACAAGTACTTATTTCAGTGGACAGTGGAGAAATTAAAAACAAGTTACCTGTAAAGCTATTAATAGTTATTATCTTGTGCTAACTGCTCAACTAATATTAGTCAACAGAACTATTTTAGCATCTTTTTGTGAATAATCACAATAGTGGTGGTTTCTCATCTAATAACAGTGCAAATGGCTTGAATTGTGCCCTTGTCTCTCCTTGTAAAGAAGTGTCTTTTTATCAAAATAAGATCTAAAGCCTTTCTGGTATGTCAAGACAAGTTTTAACAACTATTAATTTTTATTTCCTTTTAAAATTCCTGAATATAGACCTAAACTAGAGGATAATATACCTTCATAATTCAATGCAACACATACGGAATATAAAATATTAATTCTTTTTCTTTCCAATATAATCCTGAGTTGTTTTATTTAGTTACCTATTATAAAAAGTAATTTGTGTTGATAGCTCTGAGGAAATCTAGAAATTAAAGAGCTAATTAAATTTGTCCTGAGTAATTTTTGAGTCTCTGTGTCAATAAATACATACAGGGGCACACAGTCAAACAGCCATGTTCTTCGGGATGTGTCAGGCCACTGTCTTCCAGGATTCAAATCAACCCTTTGGCCAGGGTCAACTGGCCTAACCTTTAACCCACAGTTCCACAGGAAGCATAGCCCCTGCATCTGTTGGACCTGAGGTAGAATGTCAGAAATGATGAGAAAGATGGTAAGGCAAGGTGATGAGGAATCTCTCTGCTGAACATCTTTCCATGGAGGATTCTGGGAAGCTTTTACTTTCCTCAGTCTGCCCCCCCCCCAAATCACCTCAAAACATTCACATACAAATAATTTGGCATCTTCACAGTATTACACTTTTACAGAGAACTTTCCTACATACTTTTATGAAAAGTTTATAGTTCAGTGGCCGGGCATGTACCATGTGTACTCTGGTTTCAATCTCCAGCACTGAAAACAGAAATTTCAAAATGACAACTGTGGAAGAATTGCAAGAGGAAATGTTGGCCCAGAAGCCGGATGTGACCCTGCAGTGGCTGTATCTCAGAGCTCAATGCCCTGAGTCTGGGGGCCTTAGAGAGAGATTGCTTCTCTTATGGAAACAGGGCCTTCCAGAATTATACAGATTTGGGATTGTATAATTACAAGTCTAGTTGTTGGGCGAGGAAACTCATTTGGGTCACTAGAAGACCGTGTCCTGGGGATGCCCATCTCTCCTCCTCCTCCTGCAGTTGCTTCCTCCGGTGCTCCCCATCATTCCAGGGCCACATTTCAAGCTGGAACTTCCGCTGCCTTTCTGAGGTTCTTTCCTCAGTGTCTTGGACCAGAAGCTTCACGGAGTAGGAAATGTGTCAGGACTGGTAGGTCTCCTGTCTACAGCTGCATCTCCTTTCTGGCATAATGAGCCCCTTCTTCTCTCTGAGGCCATACTTCACAGCTTGTGAGTTCATGTATCAAACACTACAGATTTCCAGATAATGATCCTGACCATGGCCATGTTGATATTAAATGCACAGCTGGATCTGGAATATGTGTTGTGCCCAGTCAAGCTGGACTGCTGCTCCTTCCAAGAGCTAGGGGCTCCAGTGCAGTGAAGCAAGGCTCTGACTGGTCTTGAGGTGTGATGCTTAATCTGAGGCAGTAGTTATCTCAGTGGGTGGTGGCTAAGACATTTGGCAGCAGTAGATAACATAGATGGTAATGAATGGCAGCCCACAGAGTTAAGCCTGGGTAGAAGCCCCACCTGTGGCTATTTGATCTTGGGATCCAGGGAACTAGCACTAATGACAGAGAGTAGCTTCTGTTAAATAATAATTTTGTCAACTTGGTTTTTTAGTGCCTCTCTCAGGGTGGTTGCCTTTTACCACTTTTTTTTTTTTTTTTCAGACAATGTAGCAGTTCCCTTTTATCTGTGATCTTCCATTTTACAGCTTCAGTTACCCACAATCTGACATGGTACAATAAATGAATGGATGAATGAATGAATGAATAAATAAATAAACAAATAAATGGGAAATTCCCGAAGTAAACCATTCATAAGTTTTAAATTGTGTATCACAGTGAATAGCATGAAGAAATCCTACATGGTGCTGCTCCCAGGGGAGACAATCATACTTGCATCCAGTGTGCCCACACGCTTTAAGCTGCTTCCTGTTAGTCATTCAGGAATTGTCTCAGTTACCAGACTCTAACATTGTCATGGTGCTTTTGTTCAGATAACCCTTGTTTTACTGCATAATGACCCAAAAGGACAACAGCGGTGATGTCTGATTTTATTGCAGTATACTGTTATTCTTCGATTTTAATATCATTGTTGTGATTTCTGAAGTTTCAAGGATCCACCAAGAGTCTTGGAACATTTCTCTGATGATAAAGAGTCTGTTTTACAAGCATGTTTACGCTTTAAATCCCCAAAAGAAGCCTACGTTCTAGATTCCCAAATTCCTTATACTGCATCTCTTCCCTTTCAGGCTCTGATGGAGGGCAGCCACACTGTTTGTATCTAGCCCAAGCCTCTATGAAATGTTTACTGGCCACCTTTCATTTTCACTTGAAATGCAATGCCTAGTTGTACCCAGGGAAAGTCTAGCCAGTGGGGTACTTCCTGCTGGGTACCAGCCTTCTGGGCTTCTAACATTTCTTCTTCCATTAGATGGTCAGAATAGCCCTCCTCCCCAGTGCTGACACAAGTATAAGCCCAGGGAGAAATGCAGGGCCACCCATGCTAAATGGCAGGGGTTCTCACTTATCTGTTCATGCAGCTTCCTTGAAAAAATGAAGACCATCTTAAAAAGGATATGGTTCCCCAGTATTTTATCCTGGGTACATGCACATGTCCAGCCCATCAGATTATAAGTATATAATTAGAATATAATAATAATAAAAATAATAAAATCAGATTATATTTATACAATCTGCTGAGCTGGACATCTGTATGGTTTGCTTGTAAAACATGTTTTGCTTTGTTTTTTGTAAAACTTTATGTGAAATAAGATGATGTCAGGAAACTCAGTACTATGACAAATATCTGAGATATTAATAAGGTAATGAGGTAGTTATAGGCTGCCGTGGTAGCATGGGAGGCTTCTCAGACAAGGCAGCCTGATGAGATCCAGCTACATTTGCATGTGAGATAAAGAGACTAGAGAAAGTGTCAGACATGGTCTTCAGCTGTGTACCCACAGAGGTACTCATCATGATCCAATGAATAATCGCAAATCCATGGTCACACATACAGTCCTGGGTAAACTCATTGGATCAAAAATATAATGCATAAAGATATAACTGTGGGAAACAGACTTGTAGAGATGAGTAACAAGAGTGGGAGGGAGATAAGGGAAGGTAGAAGTAACATTAATGAGAGTATACCAGACACACACACACACACACACACACACACACACACACACGGAATTGATGGAATTGTCTAAAGAACAAAAAAGACAGAATGTACAAAAGGCATTTTTCAGCAGGGCATGGCAGAGATGCCTGTAATCTCAGCATTCGCAATGGCAGAGGTGAAAGAATAATTGAAACACTGGTTTATTTAAATGTTAGGGTTGGTGCTGTGTGATTTATAGATGGCAAGATGACTATTAAGTAGATAGTGCACATATCATAAGCAATAAGTATTATTTAGAGAGGTGGCTGGGAGATTTCCCAGCAAAATCATCTTCTCAACAAAGCTGAGCTAGGTTTGTATATGGACACATGCTGCTTATATGTACATGCATATGCATGTCTATATGTGTTCATAAACAAGTCACAGCACCACAGCTGGCTGGAGGTGATTATGGACAGAGCACATGCAAATGTACTTAGGATCACAGTAAAGATCTGTTGTTATGTTGAATGCTCATTTCCTGTTCTGCTCCTTAAAACATTAGTGACCACAATCAACACAGTAAAAACAATACAAAAAGAAAAATTGCATACACAATCACTCAGTGGGTATCTTAGAAGCACAATGTATTAAGTGGAAACAAGAGTATAGAGTATGCAAAAGTGGATGCCTTGTAAAGAACCCCAGAAGGAAAACATACGGTGTTAAATTAGAAAATGAAAAAATTCTGAATTAAGGTTTCCACATGACAGGACACCAAAGTAATCCTCATACAAAGTAAGCCACAATCAAACACCCTTATGATTAAAATCCACCCTGGATGATGGAACCCAAAATTCTTACAAAACCAAAAGAGCAACATTTCATTTCACTGATTGTGGGGGATACTAGAAGAATAGCACCTGAGCTATCTAAATCTCATCTTTTAGAATCTTTGAGTACATCTAAAATCAATGCTTACTTAAGTCCAATTTATACAGTCATTTATCATGTTTTAAAGATTTGCTGTATTTTAAATTGTGTGGGGGGGGGTGCAGTTTTGTGTATGAGAGTACAAGTGCTTACAGAGGCCAGAAGATGTTGGCCCTGAATTGAAGAGGTTATGAGCCAACCAATATGGGTATTTGGGAATGTAGCTCTGGTCATCTTCAAGAGAAGTGTGTGCTCTTAACTGTTGTACTATCTCTCCAGTCCTTCCTTGATCACATTGTTTTTAAAATAGTTAATTGTCAAGATGAGTGGGGTACCACATACCCTGTTATCCCAGCACTTGAGAAGTGGAAGCAAGAGGATCAGAATTCCAAGGTCACTCATAGCTACACAGATGGTTCAGGACCTGGCAGAGCTGCCTGGTATTCTATTTCAAAAAAGGGGTTCTGGAGAGATGGTAAAAGTGTTACCATGAAAACCTAGTGAGCTCAGATCCCCAAGACCCATGGAAAAGTTAGACAGAGTAGTGTGCATGTGAGTAATTCCAGAGCTCCTAAAGGGAGACAGGAGGTGGAGAAAGGGGAATTGCCAGAAGCTCATGGACCAGTTCAACCTGGTCTATGCAGTTGTGAACAAGAGACCCTGTCTCAAACAAGGTAGAAGGTAAGTAGGTGAACACAGTTGTCCTTTGACCTCTACATGTGCACTACGGCCTGTGCATGCCCACAGTCATGAATACACACATGAGAAATAAATACCTAAATAATTTATTTCAATAATTATAAAAATAATAAAAATAACTAAAACAGTTTATATTTTCGAACCATAACAGTTCATATTTTAGGCACTAGCAGAGCCTATAAAACATACAACTCTTTGTATCCCCTTCAGGATTGTTGTCACGGTGTTTTCATGTATTTTTCAGAAAGAATCAGAGAACAAGAAAGGGCAGATTGCCAAGTTTGAGACTAGGGATGTCCTTGAAGACAGCCTAAACCAAAATAAACACAAAAACAAACATGTCTACAATTAAAAGACAGTAACAGTGCATTATAATTACTCCTCTCAGGAAGTGAAGATGTTTTCAGTTAACAGAATGGGTGACAATTACTTGGATTATTGTCATACTTAAAATGTCAGTGTTAAATGATTGCTTTAAGCACATAATAATAAATTCTGCATTCTTAAGTAGCAAATACAAGAAAGCCAAATATAGACAATTCTTTTCCTGGAAGCAAAATTAAACATTAACAAAACCTGCAACACACATTCTGAAGCCCAGGAACAAAGGGGGACTGTCTTTGGATAAGCAAACGTGGGTCTGGTGTGCACCACTTTGATTAGAACAAGGAATAGGTCAAAACTGAGAGAGAAAATCTGTTCAGGGGTATGCCCACCCTTTCAGAAGTAAATACATAAAGAAAGATGACTACAGAGAATTCTCCAGAACCTTAAAGACCTCTTACTGGAAATCTGGGTTAATTATAGCGTTTATGAAAATAGCATTGGTTAATTTCACACCTGCGATTAAATCCAACATGATTTCCTGGGATATGTTATGATCACACCAGAGTCCTACAAACTGTATTTTCCCCCTCTATCAGTGTTAATTGTACAGGATTAACAGACAACAAGTATTGTTTGCTTATACTGCCACTGCCGGTAACGTCTCTCCTTGTCAGTTCTTTCTTTAGAATTTCCAAGTCCCCAAGAAGGAGCCTCACCTCCCATTACTCAGTTGTGGCAGCAATTCCATCCTGGAAACCATAGCATTTGGAACTTAGCACCTCCATAGAGGATGTAATGTCTAGCTGCCAAATGGTGCAAGAGACTATTCTTCCCTTTTCAAGTCGAAATTTGACTGGATGTACCGGGTATTCTTTTGTCATCTTGTATAATTCGACCAACACCCTTGTAAGCATGAAAAACAGTGGGGCAGAGATAGACAACCAGTCCTCCACATGTCCATGGATTTGACCCATTGTAGATAGAAAATATTGGACATGAAAACATAGTGTGTACATTGAGCATGTGCATGCTCTTCTGTCACTGTCCTCCGAACAATATAGCACCATAATTGTTCCCACAGCATTTAACTCCTACCAGCTACTATAAGCCACCTCAAGATGATGAAGAGGATCTGAGAGGAGGGTCCTGGGCCACATACAAATGCTATTTTAGACACCAACCTTGAGCCTTAGATAAATAAACAGTGCTTTTGACATCTACAGAGTTCTGGAAAATCTTCTGACAAATTAAAAATATGGTTCTCTCTATTGTGAGATAGTGTCTCCTAGAAATGACAAGGATGCTACATTCATGATACCCCAACAATATGGCTACCTAAACAAGGGATGAACAATGACAACACCCACTGATATACTAACTAGGAAGGGAGACGTCTCCCAGGGTCCCACCACTGAACAAAGAATTGAAGGGAACTGAAGACTGCTGAGAGGCATAGAATCAGTCTTTCTCAAGCATGATCGCCCTAGTAGGGAAACCAACACGAAGTAATCAGCCCTGAAATGATATATACCCAAGCACCACAAACAGACTCAGCAGGTTTATTTATATGTTGATGCATTTATGTATCTGTCACAATAATAGTCCAAGAAAAGGGGGCTACCAGTTTGAGAGGGGGTGAAACGGGGATATGAGAGGGGCTAGAGGGAAAAAGGGAAGAAGGAAGTGATATAATTTGATTTTAATAAAAAATTTAAAAATAGTCAAAGAAGATGCTTCTGAGTGGTAGGATCTGGGCTGGCAAAAGAGTAACTATTTGACTATTAAAACAGTAAAAAGGGGGCTGGAGAGATGGCTCAAAGGTTAAGAGCACTGACTGCTCTTCCAGAGGTCCTGAGTTCAATTCCCAGCACCCACACGGTGGCTCACAACCATCTGTAATGAGATCTGGTGCCCTCTTCTGTATACATTATAAATAAATAAATCTTAAAAAACAAACAAACAAACAAACAAAAAAACAGTAAAAAGGAAACCCAGAAGAAGGAACTGGTTTTGGCCATAGCCAACCTGCAGCAGGCATGTGACCCAGTGAATTCACAGATGATAATCTCAAGTCTTTGTCAAAAATATTGGATAGACCAGGTAAAGTAAGAAGACACACAAGCTGCCTTCCATTTTTTCATTGCCAGAAACAATAGCATCTCCACCAAAGATGCTTTGAGCATTAGGTACATTTTTCCAAGAATTATTAGGCCTTCATTGTTAATATTCCAAATTGCAGACTTCTCAAATGAGGTGGGTTAGTTTAGACTGATTACTTTAAAATATCATACTGGGACTTCTTTATTTCCAGGACTCTCCCTGCTACATAAGAACTCTGGCTTTTTTAACCCCTCTCTCCTTAAACTCTTATTTATAATCTAAAATATATATCTCTCTAAAACTTAAAAATAATCCTATTGGTTTTATATTGGATCAAATTATTCTGGTACTTCTCTCTCAGAATTTACGCAGCCAGGAAGCTAACTGTTAAGGGATTCCAAACTTACAGTCTTGAAGGAAAATCGATCTTCTCTTCAAGTTGAAACATTTTTTAAAGTTTGATTTAATATAAAAAAATGAAAATAATCAAAAAATCCCACCAGGCACCCTAAACAATGAAGTCAGAAAGCATTATGTACATTTAATCATAATCCAGGCCACACACAAATGAACAAATGGTGCCATGTGGTGCTGCCATACACAGCGTTTGGCTAACCTGAAATAATGACTCCCACATTGTGGTGGAGTGTAAATATGTAATGTGCCACCCGCTGTGTGGGTGCCATTTAATGTGACCACAACGTGTTTGTGCTAGGTTTTGAAATAGGGAGAAAATGGAAACCATAAATCAGATGGCCTTTCTCCCAAGGCTTTTCCACTTCTCCGCCCGAGCTGTGGAAAAAGTGTGGACTTAGGCCTCAGTTAGCACAAGGTTTCAACACAGGGCACCACTGAGCAGCCCCGTAATGGGGACAGACTGCTCTATCCACACTGCAGCTTCATCCACTTCTAAAATAGGAAGTCAGACGTGACAGGGCTTCTTGAGAGGGAAAATCTGGGAGGAAGTGAGCTGAACTGTCTTAAAGATATGTCACCACAGGAGTGAAAATGCAATTACTCCTTGCCCACTCCATAAACTGAATTGAGTATCTAGAGTAGTGGTACTCAACCTGTGGATCTAGACCCCTTTGAGAGGGTCAAACAACCCTTTCACGGGGTCACATATTAGACATCCTGCATATCAGATGTTTACAATTCAGTAGCAAAATTGCAGTTATAAAGTAGCAACAAAAATAGTTTTATGGTTGGGGGTCACCACAACATACGAAAGTGTATTAAAGGGTCTCGGCATTAGGAAGACTGAGAACCACTGTCTGCACTGTATGAGGGAACCAGGGGGCCAGGTATGCTCACAGATGACATCTTGGTGACAAAGGAACTGGGAAGACACGCGTGGGGAGTGAAGAGGTGGAGGGCACTCCAGATCACGCAACTCACTGGTTGTTTGCACAATTTTCCAACTAATTTCTACTCCTCTAGGAAAACTTGGCGAGATATCTACCAAATGAGGGAAGAATGCGTCGAATGCTGGTCAAACCATCTCAAACATGCCTCGGATTTTCCATCCAGAAGCATCTACAAATACGCATGCTACTCTTAATTATTGAATAGAAAATACAGAGAACTTAAGACAAACCAAAAGGATTTTTCTATGACTGCTGTGAATATTAACATTGGAAGAAAGAATTATTAATGCTTTCATTTATACGTGAGGCTTGGATGCCTTTAATATTTATAGATAACAAAAAAGTTCAGCTAGTTATTTGGGCAACTGAGATATCCTGAGATATTATTTCTGTTCCATTAAAGACAGCATTTAAATATTTGCATAATGATTTATTTGATAACCACTGTCCTGGGCACTAGGTGAATGCCATTAAAATATATACAAATGAACTCTTCCAAGCAGTGTGTTTCGAAGAAGTGTTTTGAAATTGTCTTGAGGCTCCTTAAGCATTTCAGGAAATTACATGTTTGTTTACTGTTTCTAAAAATTTTGTAACTTAGAAGAAGTCTTAAGTATTTTCTGAAA
Organism: Onychomys torridus; assembly: GCF_903995425.1. Taxonomy (NCBI): domain Eukaryota; kingdom Metazoa; phylum Chordata; class Mammalia; order Rodentia; family Cricetidae; genus Onychomys; species Onychomys torridus. The sequence continues at coordinate 113,242,255 of NC_050447.1, forward strand.
GCCTCAAGAGTGTCACACAAATATCATCAATATCATAAATATCAAAGCAGTATGTTCCATAGGAAGAGAAGATCTGAGGTCTATTTGAATTTGCTATTAAAAAAAAAAAAAAAAAAGAATCATGACTATGTCCAGGCCACCAGACTGCCAAGGAGAGTGCTTCACATCTGGAGCTGGCATCCAGGATGTCACATTGTAGCAACACTGTGCAGCCATACAAGGAGGGGTGGAGAAATCAGCTGGAATGATGTACTAAAAGTGTCTAATTTCCAATACAGTGCTTCTAGCAGCAATTCAAATAAGAAATAAATAAAACGGTTAAGACAGGGCTCTGGAGCAAAGGTTAAAATAAAAGCAGGTTCGACAATACAGATGTGGCTGAGTGTAGGCTGCTTCACCCTGGTGACAAGCTGTGGACATGTCAGAGCCAACATCAATTCCAAAGCTTTGAGATTTTAGAGAAAAAGAAACATACTTCTGTCTCAGGGACAATCTAACTGGAAATGTCAAATCGCAATTTCAATTAGAGGTTCTTATGACGATGGTCAAGTTGTCGACCAGAATCTACACCTTAGAGGAACTGGATGGAAATCCATTTCAGCATGGAAATTTTTTGTGTATCTATTTGTGTCTAGGCCTCTGTGCTGTGGAAGAATGGAGAACACAGCCAGCATTCAATACACACTGCTGGCAAGGCTCCAAAAGCTTGTGCCTACCTCTCTAAGAACGCCCGTGTTGTCTACACTGGGCATCAACATGAGTAAGTGATGCTATCCATCTTAGAATCTATTTCCCTGTAGAGTTCTGGAATAGAATCACCCCAAAGCAGGGCCAATTTTTCTATTAAAAGGTTGGAACCCATGATATAATTTGCAGGGATCAGAACAAAGAGAGTACAGGGTGTTTTGCTCAAATGTCAAGAAGAAAAATTTCCCTTAAGAATACTAAACTGTAAAATTGTTCTTTTTTATTGCAGCTCTTCTATCTTGACCTGTTGTGGTTGTTTTATATTTACTGTTTAATGTAACTCTCTGGACACAGGGACTCCTATGCAGACTTACATTCCAAGAGGTATCACTCCATAATTCAGCCTACATCACGCCTACCCACCTGTTACCAGAGTCTCCTTCCTGCCAGCTGCTTAACCATTACATTGTGCTCTAGCTAGACTTGGAAAATATATTCAGTTAGTCCATTTTTCATTACTATAACAAAATAACCAAGTCAGGCTACTTTAGAAAGAAAAGATATTTATTTCTGTCATGGTTCCAGAGGTTCAAATGTGTGGTATGATACATGGTAGATGGCAGCTCATTTGTAGGAGAATTTGCAAGAAAAGATGAGCATGTTTCTAGAAAACTGGTTAGTGATCTATCCTCAAATAACTCCTACAGTCCTTCAGTTCTGACACATATGTACACATGCATCATAGCATGCTCTGTAACTCTGTATCTCTGGGGTAAACCCTAGATACTTAGAAAAAATCCATCCTTCCCTCCTTTTCCAAGTTATTTACACTTTAGCAATGTGACTTGAATGGAAACCTGCTTATACATTAGATGATGTGATAAGAAATGTAAAACAACCTATGCTTATTGCTACTTACTATGTGATAAAGCTGGGGCAGGATTTCTTTATGTCCTAGAGTTCCTATGTTGGAGGCTTCGTCTCCAGTGTGACAGTGTTGAGTGATGAAGGGACTAGTGGTAGGGATACTGGTAGAGGGGCTCTCAGAAGGGATGGAGAGAGCTCTTGTGAGGTCCTTCGGGTATCACTAGAACATGAGGTTGTAAGAGTATGCCCAGCCTATAATCCACCCTCTGACCCTTATAGTGCCATCTTCTGCTTCCTCATGTGCCCCTACTGCACACCATCACCCCAGAAACCAAACAAATGACAAGGACTGATCTTGGACCTTTGCCTTTAAAACTATGAGGAAATAAAACTCTCTCTCTCTCTCTCTCTCTCTCTCTCTCTCTCTCTCTCTCTCTCTTTCTAGTTAGTGGCAGTACTAGATGCAAACTGGAAGAGAGGGTAACAATTAATATGATGTCATGGCATTGAATGAAGAGACAATGCTCACATATTTTCAGTAACACCCCCATAATCATTCCAAACTCCATGAATTAATCCCTTCTAAACATTCAGCCAGTAATCTTGAACTCATTTACAAAAACTCCAAAGAAAACGTTTTCTAGATATGGAAAAGATTCTAAGAATATACAACCTTGGCATTTAAGTTCCACATTTTGAAAATTGCAGTAAAATTATAAATTCACTTGTCTTTCCAAAAATGAAAAGGATAACCTGAAAACAAATCTATTTTTGAATCCTTTATATATTTATAATTTTACTCTATTTAACATATATTAAATATGGGTTGAAAGTAACAGAGTAAATAAACAAATAACATAGTTGGCAGTTGTTCCATTTGCAGTATAAGGTCAAAGTGTCTTCTATTATTTGAAGAACACTTCAAAGATGAGGGTAATTTAGGGACAAACTAGTAAACAATGCATAACAAATTACATCAGTAACTAGTTAAAAGCCCTGTAAAAATAACTTACCCTCTGCCATTACATAATGGGATTAATTAAAAACGTCCAAGACATTGAAATGTTGTTTCACAAAAGACCTTTCTTTAAAAAGGAACCAAATAATCTTCTTGGTACCCCTACCCTCCAATTAACTTCTTGTTTAGATTGGAAGTTGAAAACGTGATGTGATGGTCTTGATGAGTTCAAATGAGGGTCACAACCCCTGGACTCAATAGCTCATGACATTAGAGTGAGGCATTCCTTTTTAAATGGTTTTATCTTTTTATTCCCGTGGGGGGGGGGCAGAGGATCATCCATGGGTGTCAAGTCCTTGGTCTTTTGTAGAAAAGAATAAACCAAATGGTTGTGTAAATTCAGTCTTTAGTTACCTTTGTTGAATAAGTAGATTCTTACTGGGGAGGAATGAGAACATTGCACCTGGAGATTAAACTTAGCAATTTTTATAATACTTTAATATTTGTGACTAAACTGTTTTCCATCTAAGAATAATTTTGTGTAAATCCTTGACTTTTTTTTCTTCCTCTTCTACTTGGACAGAGGCGAAGAACATTACCTAGCTAATGAAAATCTACAAGAACAAATGTAATTTCATCAACTTATAGGGCAATATATGTGAGTGGCTGAGAGTGGGGGTAAAGAGAAAAAGTGGGGGAAGGGACGCCAGAGTGCTTCGAGAATGGAATTAGCTATGACCACTGCCATTTCCTAATTCTCAGATTAAAACATTGTTAATTAAAATTTTTAACTGAAAAATTCAATAGTACATAGAGGAGGAAGATAGATTTTTCCCTAATGTCATTTAATTCAACTACTAACTACTTACAGAGACTTTATTGCCATTCCAATATTGTTTGGAGTGCTATAATAATAATAATTACATCATGATTGAGACTTAAGGATGTCAGATCTCAAAGAAATTTGTGAAAGCATCTCTAGTTCAAATCATTCCTGACTCAGCACATCCCCAGTAAATTTTTGCTAAGTGTATTAACTAGCAAGAGAAATAACTGTTGTATTTTTCAATATGCAGAAATTTTACAAAGAATAAAAGATAAGGAATGACATTATCTTGGATCATGAAAGAAGGTTTGCAAAGACTTGGGAGACCTTTCAAGAGCATTTATCCAAAGAGAAGGGACATATATCATATTATAAATGAAAGTGTAAAGGAGAATGAGGCTTCCTAGAGAGTCCTAAAAATAATATTCAGTATTATCTATGGTGCTCAGACACATATTACTCTATTCTCAGAGATTATATGAGTCACTGGAGTTCTAGAACCTATTGCAATGTCTTCTTAAACTCAACTGGAAATTTAAATAACTTGAGAAACAAGAATAGTATGTTTACTAAAACCAAAACTTATACATCTAGTTCACCATAATTAATGAATTAATATGAATCACTGAAGCTTTCAATGGAGCATTTTGCTTACTTTGAGGCCTGTTATGTGTGGTACCAAGACCGTACCTCCACCACTCTAGTTAAAAAGACTGGTTATAGCAATCACAGCTGAACTGTGAATTACTGGGTCTCCCTGCTGAACAGATCAACCATCTTGTGTCACTCAACACCCATCAGGACTGCCCATGATCTTCTGACATTACTCCAACCAAAAAGAGGTCCACACACCTGGAAATCAATTCTTTCCCATGGACTGCCTCTGCTACCTCTAAGGCACATTAGGCTGAATAGTAATGCATGGGTAGAACTAAGGTGTCTTTCCTCTTACTCTTAATTATAAACCTGCTTGAGAATAGTAATCATCAGGACAGAATTGATCCCAGGAGATATTCGTGTTTAAGCTCTCATGGATACTTAGTATTCCTGGTTGATTGAATTCTAGAATTAGTTTACAAATGTATAGAACATATTCCTACCATGGACATGGAGACACTTAAGCTTGAGAGTAGAGAGGAGAAAATGGGATGCTGAGTTGTGTTACTAATTCCAGTTGTGATATGGACAAGAAACAGTTCTCTGACCAGATATTCTAAATCATTCTGAAGTAATACAATCCATAACTTCATAATTGCCATGTTAGAAAAACTTTACATGTCTTGAGAGAGCTTGTTTTTAACTTTTTAATTTTTATTATTACATTTTGTAACTAGAGAAAATATCACAAAGAAATTGGGCTAACATATAGAGATCAGACATTATTTTGTGCCAGACATTTCTCCATGTGCACTGTTTACAGAAACTCCTTTAATTGTTAACATATCTCTATGAGAGAGATACTGTCATTGTGCCTCAGGAAAGTGAGACAAAAAGTGGCCAAATATGCTCAAGAACACTATTACTGATAAAGCCAAGATGTGAACCCAGGTAGTAAATGGCATAACCTGTAGTCCTCACCACTAAACCCAAGTCATATTTCTGGATTAAAACATCTCTAAGCAACATCCCAGAAAAGTACGGAAGAATAAAACCACCTCAAACCAATGGCAATTGCGAGTTAAACCTTATGTTTTTCATAATTACAGTTGGTCTATGTGAAGTACAATGTGTTTTGTTCAACGTGTGGTTTCAAATGTTTGGTTTAAGTATCATTTTCAACCCTGAGGTTTGATGACGGTTTTAGCTCTTGAAAGGAAATAGTTCGTGTTGATGTGATAACAGTATTTATTCTATTAAATCTGTATCCAAATACTTTAAGGAAGTCATTCAAAAATATACTTATTCAAAAACAAAGTAGATGAAGGATTAAAAGCGTATAGTTTGCTCAATGTTTTTTAAACCTAGCTTTCTAAACTTAGGACTTAAAGAATTCTTACAAGTACCTTGACTGGGTCTTTTAGCAACCCAACTACTAATTCTGTTCTAGGAGTGGGGAATTACAACAGCACAAAACAACACAAAGATGAGCCCAAGCTTGGTATAAACAGTGTTTCTGAGCTTTATTTTCTCCCCTACTGTCTATAAGTACTTCTTATGCTTTATTAATATGTATTAATTACACATAATAATGGGATTCATTTTGACATTTTCATACAACTACATGGTGTTTTTCTCTTTTAATATAGTTTTATTTATTCTTTAAGAATTTCACACATGTATACCACTCACCCCTCCAAATCCTCTTGGATCTACCCCATACCCCCTCCCAACTTCACATCTACTTTATATACATATAAATGTCATTGAATCTAATTTGTGATCATCATATACATATGGGGGTGGGGCCACCCACTGGAGCATGGTCAAGCTACCAGGGACCATGCCCCTAAAGAAAACTGGTTCTTTCGTAGAAACCATCAACTGTCAGGAGTTCCTTAGTTAGAAATGAGGGCTTTTGAGTGTCCTTTCCTCCATCCATGCTGGATTGTCAGTTTGCCTGATCTTGTTTATGTCTTGTGTAAGCAACTACAGATGTTATGAGTGCAGTGGTCCTATTATGTTCCAGAAGACACTGTTCCATTTGGCCATAAATGGGGTATCTATATTATATTCCCTTCCCCAAAGGCTTAAAACTGTTTAGCTTTAAAAAAAATTGAGATATATTTATTTTATTTTGTGTGCATAAGAATTTTGCCTGCATACATGTAAATGCACCACATATATGTCTGGTACCTACAGAGGTCAGAAGAGGGTGTTGGATCCCCTGGAACTAGAGTTACAGATGATTGTGAACCACCAAGTAGATGCTGCCAACTGAACCTGAGTCTGCTGCAAGAACAATAAGGGTTCTTCACTGCTAAGCCATCTCTCTGGCTCCTTAGAGCTATTTCTTACTAAGCAAAACTCTCCTTTGCTGCCTGATGGAATCAGTGTCCTTTCTTAATTCCATACCCAGTGAATGAAAGTTATTACCCATTTTTCTAGTTTCTCTATAGTTCAGTCACCTGATCCCACAACCTTTTTGCTGTGATCACATGATAGAATTAGAAGGCCTGGATGTCATTCCTAAATGTTGTAGTTATCAGATGAGTGAAGTTCTCTGGCTTTTGTTATTACAACTACAGCCTGGTTGTACCTGTAAATAATGAACTTAGAAGCTTGGAGTAAACTGCCATAGGATGCCTCTGATGCATTTTTTATCCTCAGCATCTAGTCTATATCAATGTCCTTTAAAAAGGTGTGTGCTAAATTCACACATAAAAAGAATGACCTTCCTTTTGCAACAACCAGCTCCAGATTGCCTTAGTCAGACAAATCTTGTTAGTCCCCAATTGCTCCTTATCCTCTGACATCTCAGTCTGAATCAACATTTCTACAAGCTTTTGGAACTGGATTCCATCACTACACGGAGTCATATGGACTTGATCTAATGCTTTTGTTTGTTTCATTCTTTTCCCATGCACTGCTCCCAACTAGTAACTCAATCAAAGCTCAAGGCATCATCATAAAAATTAAATGCTGTGCTCATGGACAGCTTTGTTTTTTCCATTAGAGAGTCAAGCATCACTGAAAGCTCTAAGGCAGCCTTTCCGACAAACGCTGATGGTTGGCTGAAGTACATGCGCAAACTGACTCAGAGATGGCTTGATAGTCTCCCTCCTGGAGCCACATTGCATTATGAGCTGGCACCAAGTTGGGTCAGACATGGCCAACACCTGGAAAACTTACAGAGGCATCCAAATACTGTCATCCATGGCAGAAAACCAGCATTAGGAGCTGAATTTCCTCCATACTACTCATTCCAACAATGCACAGTTGGATAAGGAGACAGCAGCTCTCATTAAGTTTGTGAGCACATCATCAGGAAGCTTGTTGCTCAGGACATGGCAAGGATGCAGCATCAAGACAGACATGAAAATCCATGTCTCTAAAGCTGTTATGTCCACACAATTACCTTAATGTGTCCCAGATTCAAACCTTGCAGTGCTGTTCTTGTTAGTTACTGGACCTAATCCATGGGAGCTGCTGAAGCCCCCTCTCTCCAAGTGGAATGATGGTGTCGAATCTCTAACAGGGAGCCCTGGACTATACCCAGCCCTCAGATATTGAGGCCAATCTAATCAAACGGCAGAACATTGGGAAAGGGGCCTGTCAGCTGAATGGATGAAAAGGCAGTTCCACAACTTTTGATGGTGATCTGCAGAGGGTAAAAGGACACAGAGTGAGAGGACAATATCCCAAAACTCCAGCACATACTCAGTGAACAACTGCGAGGGTTGTCACTGTCCCTGGTGATGCTGTGTACAAAACCATGACGACGCATAGCCTCAGCCTGTAAGGGAGCTGATGTGCAAGTGGATACTTCTGTCGGAGAAAGGAAAGAGGACTTGGAAGTTCTGAGGTATGAAAAGCTCCCTGACAATCCCATACTTCTTACTTGCTCTTGTTTCAAAGCAAGCCATTTATATTTCTCCAATTTCCTCATCTCTAATAGACAAAAGGCTTTTTTAGGAAACAGAAAAGGGGAAACTGGCTTTCTGTGTGGGTAATCCACAAAGTTGGGTTAAGTGAACTCTAATCAGATGCATATAGTAAAGAAATCACACATTTTAAACCAGAAATAAGAAAATGTAAGATAGTAAAATTCTGATGGAGGACACTGGAAAAATTTCAGCATAACTAAAAACAAACAAACAAAAAACCATAAACCATAATTGATGCAACAAGGAATGTGGTAACATTATAATTAAATATTTCAACTCAACATAGGTCACACAGAAAATAATTAGCAGACAGATGGCTGAGAAAAGGTATTTAATGGACAGATCATACATCAGAAAAACATGCCAAAATCTGACACAAGGTAAAGAAAAAAATGTATAAGACATTTCTACACATTTAAAAAAATGCCCAAAATTCCATATAAAACAACAAAGGTAAGTAGGCAAGGTCCTCAGAAATGAAGCTCTAAGTACCTCAAGTTCACAAGAGTAAGGCTCCAACTTGTCATTACTGCAAATTAAAGCAATAATGAAAGATGCTGTGAAGATATATGTTCTCTTTGACACCATTTCTGATAGTCCAGCTGGAAGCAGACTACTCCTGACTGAAAGAGAAAACTGACACCATGACACAATGAACAATTATCAGGTCTTAAATATGCATACCATTCTGACTTTTTTAATATCATATGTAGCATGCTAGGTATTAGAATAGCAACACACATTGTCCTATCTATTGGCCTATGACATGCATTATGCTGGCTGTTAGTTAGAAAATCTCATGCAAGGTAAACTTAAATCATAGTACTGAGTTGAAAGCACAAGGAACAGAACGATGTCTATAGCTTCATACCTTTTATAAAACCCTGTTTGAAACAAAGAGCATTACTTATATGATAAAACAGAATTTTAAACACATATCAAACATATTGCAAAGGTAAAATAACCATTTTATACATCTTCCTACCTCTGGAAACTAACACACTTATAGGTAACTAACAAATGAATCTTGAAATAAATCAATAACAAAATACAAAAAAGAAGATAATATGCAAGATTATCCCCAAGCCTTAAGTGCAAGCTATAGCAAAGTGTGTGTGTGTGTGTGTGTGTGTGTGTGTGTGTGTGTGTGTGTGTGTATGTGAAGATGCCACAGTTGTCAGAGTAGTGGAAAGCCTTGGGTACTGAGGGAAATTGGTGACTTTAGTGTCTGTATCTTTTGATTGTCAAGTTCTAGAAGTTGATCTAAGCCTGGAATTCGGGAGATGTTTAAATATGAGTCTCAATTGGATGACGGAAGAGAAATAAAGAAGCAGAGACACACATAAGAGTCCTGTGTGATAATTACATGAATTAATGATAATACCAACATATTAAAAATTGAACAAAATGGGGAAAGATGGCTTGTACCTGAAAAGAAATAAATAGATAGAGAATAGTTATTGACTAACATCCGAGGGGGGGAGTGAGGTGAGATGCAATGGGGGGGGGAGTGCAGTAGCAAAGGGGTGTAGATCTATGTCTCAAGGCAGGATAACAGAAGAAGCCAAAATTGTTGCTTCAAACTGCTTGGACTGATATTTGCTTAGAGGTAAAATTAAAGCTGACAGATTTAGTGGGGATGAGGCAAGTAGAGAGGTGAGAAATCAAATTGAACATAAGAATAAAAATCTCTTTCCCTAAATCCATAAACTGAATTATCTAGAGGAGACTGCTGAAGCCTGAGAAATCCCCAAATGACTTTAATTTTAGATATCCCAAAATGCGCTGTTCTCCAGTTACTCTCCTAGCTCCCATCTATGAGCCAGAATCAAAAAGGGACCCAAGATAAGAATAAATGTAAGATTTACCCTTATTGAGCCCAGTTCTCCTGTTTTAGGTCCATGGGGAACAACAAATAATCCTCCCAAGAAGCAAAAGGGGGAAAAAAAGGAAAAGGAAACTCTCATCTATGTGTCAGTGAAGGCGTCCCATTTCTGAGGTCTTCTCCCACAATTCATAGCTTTGCTTGCAGGCAGGTTTGTACTACATGACTCACTGACCCTGTCAACAAACTACACCCCCCTGGATGCTTACAATTAATGCCTGTTAAATAGTCTAGACAACAGTCTTTTTCTGGATTTGAAATTCATAATGTAGTCATCACAATTATGTGGCCAACCAGAAGCTGTCTGATAGAGGAGTTACAAGGACACAATATAGGATGCTGAAGATCTAGTTGGACATGGAGACCCACTGCTATCTCAGTGTGAAGGAGAATATTCACTTCCTGACAGATGCACCACAGCCACATGGAAGGGCATAAGAACTTTTCTTGAGATTTCTGAACTAACTGGGTTGATAAGGGAATTTCTTTTCATTGCAGTTAGGTGCACAGTGGGTTGCACCCACATCCAAGTGCATTGAATGCTGGGAACAATCAGTGCATGGGGGAAACTAAGAACTGTTAGTATCAGCTCTTATCAACAGGAATGAAGTAGAACAAAACTTTTTTGTGCTTATATTTTCACAGCTTTTTATTTTCATAAATATAAATACTAAAGGTTGGGCATATTCTCCTCATATCAGCCTACTCTATCTCCCCCCCCACCACATCTCATTAATCCCCATTTTCTACCCAGTTTACATCTACTTTCATATCATAATTTGTATGATTTTATGTATCTATGTAAAACCTAGGAACCAGAAATTAGAAAAAAATGCATTCTAAGATCAGCTGAATCACTTAATATGATCATGTCCAGTTGCATTAGTTTTCATGCAAACAACATGACTTCATTCTTCCATTAAAAATATCACTGTATGTATATAACACATTTTCCTCATCCATTCCTCTGGTATTGACTTCTGGGTTGGCTGTATAGCTGTGTTTGGAATGATGACAGGCTTACTGAGGGTTCAGAAGATGATTTCCTCCAATACCAACTTTCAGCCAAGTCTGAACCACGATGTGAGAAATATGTCCTATCTAAGAAAGTCCCTGAGTATCATGAGGTGATGAGGGGCTACAACACTACATCTGGGTTTTGATAATTATAAAGTGGACATCAGTAGGCAACTGGACTCTTAATGAACTACCTTTTACAAGCATGGAGAGATCTATTAGTTAAGTTGAGAAAAGGGAGAAAAGTCACATGTTGGACATAGTCATGCCAAAGCTTGCAAACTGTGAATATGCCTATGCTGTTTAGTTTTATGTCAACCTGACACAGGCTAGAGTCATCTGAGAGGAAGAAACCTCAACTGAGAAAATGCCTCCATAAGATGAGACTGTAGGCAAGCCAGTAGGGCATTTTCTTACTTAGAGGTTGATGGGGGAGGGCCCAAGCTGAGCAACCCATGAGGAACACGCCAGTAAGCAGCACTCCTCCACATCCTCTGCCTCAGTTCCTGTCTCCAGATTCCTTCCCTGTTTAAGTTCCTGTCCTGACTTCCTTTGTTGATGAATAGTGATATGGAAGTGTAAGCCAAATAAACCCTTTCCTCCCCAAGTTATTCTGGTCATGGTGTTTCATCACAGCAATAGAAATCTTGTTTAAGACAATGCCCAATCCTTTAACTTCCCCTCATATACCTTGTAACAACGTTATAGTGAAGGATAGACCACATAGCTGAAAAATTCAGTTAATGAAGTAATCATTATTGTAACGTTATGAAGAAATGTATTGTTGTTTACAACACTTGCATGCAAATCTGTATAGCACTAGTGTTAAATTTCTAGCTACTAAGGTATGAGTCAAGAATATGGTGAGGAATATTGAAATAATCAGGTGACTAACTGATCTAAATGGTATTTAAAATGTTATATCCTGAGATGGGTAGATGCATAGATAAAATATGCATACACAGAATTAATGACAGAGCAATGGTTTGTTTTTATCTGAGGTTTTAGTGAGCAAAATTGATATTAATCATTTAAAAACCAAAATCATAGATTTTCATGCTAAAAACTTTGAACTATTGAAACTTCTCAAGATGAACTGGATGGTCCTAAAAAGTACTAAGTGAGACGATTTCAAGAGGGTTCACACTGATATAGTATACAGTATACAGGATATAAAATACAAACAAGTGTTCACACTGATACAGACTGTGACAGCTGAGCAGAGACTGTCAATGGCTCTCACGTTTAAGGTGGTAAGGACTATAGTAGAAGGAAAGGGGAAGTGACCAAGTAAAATACCACAGATACCTACAGTACATCTTTGAAAATGTCCTGTAAAATTCATGCAAAAAACATTTAGAATAAAAAATTCCTAAAACCTTAAATAACCTCAGCTTTATCATTTGTCCCATATTATGTAAGATTTCAGTTGTTAAACTATAGATAAATTCAAGACAGCTGTACATTTGTCCCCATAAAGGGAGGATGAAGCTTCCTTGATTTTCTGTGCACTTAGAAACACTCTTCAACCATGACTCAGTAGGTAAAAGTACCACCTATGTATATTGTAGATGTGTTTATATGGCATTGTCGCACTTAAAACCCTTAAGTTTGTGCTTGTGTTAGAGAGATGAGGGAGTAACTTCTGTGTTGAAAACACCCATTGAATTAATGATTCTGAAATCATATAAGCTATTGCCATATTACAATTTGAGTAAGACAAAATCCAAAGCTGTTTAGGTGACATAAAATACTGAATAATCATGAAAGTTAGTGGATTGTGAAATGAATGACCACCTACCATCACAGATGAAGCTGGCCCAAGACTCTCCAGTTTATTAAAGAAGGCATAAAGTATATGAGAGTGAAAGAATTTACAATGCTTGAAGCTCCAAATACACCCACACAATTGTTTTCTTGATGCTGTTTACAAACTATTACAACAGTACATTATCTGTTTTACTGGTCATTTGAGTTTTTGCATCAAATAAATCCCTTCATTGCTTTGTACCCAGCTTTGCCCTTTCATCATTTAAATCACGCAGCTTGATTTTGGGCAGACCCAAGCTGAAGTTCCAGGATATTTAAATCTTATCACTGATGCCATGTTAGGTTTCCAGACAGTTGACTAAATTAATTCTGCTCACCTCATTCTCCATCTTCCCGACTGAATCAGTGTAGTGTCTATAGAGAGGAGTGTCCTGAAACACACTGTGCTTATTTTCCAAGACATATTAGACTAGAAAACAACTATCGACATGCTATGTTTTTGTAAGTCCTGGACAAAATTGCAATCATTTGCTATATTATGGATCCAGAAGATGGGAAACAACTCAAACCTGCCAAATACTGGAAGGGTGAGCATTACATGTAAGCACACACTATACAAGCAATACATTTATATAGGCTCATTGCCTCAACAACACACCTTTCAGCTACTAGCAACTAAATGCTCACCCAAGAATTTTGAAGAACCATTCTTTCCATTATCTCATGTGTAGGAACTTCTAAACAAGTGGAAGGAGTTGAGAAATACAAGCTCAATACAACAGGGTGCTGGGTTGACTACTTTGCTATTTTTTTCCTCTCCTTATGCAGGACACCATAGCAACTCTCAGTATCATAACCTATCTTGTTGATCTGATTGAGAAGAAATGAGAGAGGGGTGAAGGAGCTGTCTTCCTTCTTAACAGGGAAGAAACACAAGCTGGTTCTTCCTCACATCTCAGTGGCTAGGACCAAATCTCTGACCACTCATATCAAATGATAGACTTCTATCCACCACATTCATTGGAAACAGCATCAGTGGTAAGAGAGGCCAATGTGATGGCTCACTAAACCTGAAGACCCAAGTTCAATCATGAACCCACATGGTGGGAAGAGAGAGATGACTCCCGTGAGTTGTTCTTTACCCTTCAAGCACATGCTGTCCCACTCTTGCCCATATAAATGCATACATGCATATGTACATAAAAATAAATAATAAAATTTTTAAAGTTTTGAAAACAAACAAAAATAAGTACATATGGAAATAAGATGGATGCTAAGGACCAACCTAGAGTGTATATGCTTTTAAATATGAAGGAAATCAGAGAGATCAGAGCTTTGGGTCCTAGAGAATGCCAGTAGCAACTAAATTCCATGTTTTTCTACTATTTATATAGAAGCAGATAAGATCATAAGTGCTGTGATTTCTCTTATCAATCTAGCTTTTCAGTAGACTATGGGGTCTAAGAAGTGAGACCATTTATCAGAGCCAATATAGCTTAATATGTATATTAAGGGACAGGTCTCATTTGGGAATATCTTTTTAGTAAGTTTCTTAAAATTCAACAGCATGGCAAAAAATATGCATGCAACTTAGCACCAAAAGAGGAGGTAAGTGATGCTCATAAAAGTGGAATCAAATGCACCTGAAAAGGAGTAGATGCTGGTTGATGAGAATAGAGCACCTGTGGTCATATAATCAAGGTGCCAAGAAGTTGATGAAGCTGAAGGTCATTCTAAGAGGAACAGGGGAGCATGTGGACCATGCACTTGGATGGTTAGAAACCAACAAGGGGTTTACAGCCTCAGATTGCAGACTAGACTTCAATCTTCCATGTAGAACCTGTTGAGAAATAGTTGCCTGCCCACACTGACTTCCTAGGGTGGAGCCGACAGATCCCATGAGATGCCAAGAGAAGGCCCTGTGACTCTTGGCTCCCACAGTATGTGCTTTGTGTGGTTCCCTCCCCTGAAATGAGGGTGGGATCTATTACGAACTTGGAAATGGAAAATGGAAAAGAGAGGCAATGTGTAGAAATAAATAGAGTATAGTTCACACTAATTCCTTTGTGACTTGATACTGCACATGGGGACCATCAATTTCCTTTCTACCTTCTCTTTTAGTACATCCACTGTGCTCTTTACAAGCGATAACTCATTTTGGTTATTGGTGTATATGGGTTTTGTTGTTGTTGTTGTTGTTTGTGAGGGGTTATTTTGAGAAGGAAGGTGGGAAATCACCTCCTGACTTAACATTTGAGAGAATTGTCCTACCTGAGGTAAGATTCCCTCATATAGCACATAGAGTAATTGATTGTATAGAAGAAGCTCACATCACATGGAACAGCAGCTGGCCTGCTAGAAGCTGTGGGCAGCATCCCAGCCACAGCCAGCAAAACACTAGGGCTCCCTGCCACACAGCTGCAGATAATAAAATTCAGTCATAATCTGAATGAGGGTGAGGGGGATTCCTCCTCACTTAATCCTCTAAATGAAAGCACAGCCAAAACCTCAAACACACCTTCTAGAGACCCTAGCAGAGACCAGCTGAGCTGTGTAGGGTAACTTTTCACCTACAAAAATGAGGAGCTTGAAACCATGTGTCTGTCTTGCTGCTGAATGAACCAACAGAAAAAGAATATGCTTATCCTTCTACCTTCTATCATTAACACCCTATGTGCCAATGGAAGACCTTTTGGTTACTAGCAAAGTATTTTGCTTATTTAAAAAAAATATATCACTATTTTAATGCCTTAAGTAAAGGCAAGAAAAACAGAAGATTGTAGAAAATGGAGAGGCAGAACGAATTCTGGGTAGTAATAATAGCTGGCACTTACATCATTTACTGAGCACTTACAATGTACTAGCACTGTCTGCACTCTTAGATGCTAAAGATGGAACCCAGGTCCTTATGCGTGGTAAGAAATTCTGTACCGCGGAACTGTTCCTTCAGCCCTATGTCCCCTATTTAATGTACACATTCGAATTTGCTATAAAAAATAGATTGTATTACTATCTGCATTTTACTGATAAATTGGGGCAAAACAGGTTGGAGAAACTTCATGGTTTTGCATACTCCTGCCTTAACTCATTGAATCCATAGAGTGAATTAGTCTGACCTAAGAGGTTATGATCATAGAACCTATACTATTAGGCAATAATTTTGGTACCTCCAGATAAATACACAACCATGCTTCACCCACATCTTATAAGATGAAAACATCAGTCACTACATAACTCCCTGCACGTGGCTCAAGGATCAACTACTCCCAGGAATATGCTTCCATAGTTTGTTTTGGTTTTGTGCTATTGTTTTGTTTTTCTACTTGTTGCTGGGGGGACTCAACCTAGGCTGTCATGTATGCGAGCTGAGTGCTCTACAACTGAGCTTGCTCCCTGGGACTCTATTTTCCCTTTTTCTTTGAGGTGGGGCTTCAATAAGTTTCTAGTTCTGTAAGCTGAACTTCAGATTTCCCTGCCTCAGTCTCCCAAGTAGATCCCTTAACTGGTCTATGCCGCCAAGCCCAGCTCTGTGTGGGTATTTTGCTCTGCTGAAGCATTCTAAATCTGGTATAGGTATACAACTCTTCTCCATGGCTTCTCCTCTTCATTCCTCCCATGCTATCTGGGGTGTGTGAATAGAGGAAACTTTAGAAGTGACCTGTAAGTGTCTCTGAGGCTGGGAAGGGAGGTGACAGAGGACAGCGGGAAAAGTATCAGACAGCGGCACAACAGAATCAGCTGAGTGTTGAGAGGTGCACTGCCAAATCTCTTGGGATGTATTTTATACTCTGATACATTTCAAGAATATGCAGTCCCAGCTACTTGGGAATCTGGGGCAAGAGGTAGCAAGTTCAAGGCCAACCTGAGCAATTTTGTTAAACCTGGTCTCAAAGTAGAAAGCAAAAAGTGGGCTGGAGATGTAATTCAACGTTACAACATTTTCCTAGTCTGTATCGGTTCATGTGTTCAATTCCAAGTTAAAAACAATCACAAAGCAGTTATGAGCATAAATGGGGGAGGAGTGGATGAGAAAGATTTACAATGTGTAAAACTCTGCCTGAGTCCTTGTGATTAGTCTATCATCACAGGTGTGAAGATGAAGATACACTGGTCCTTTCAGTGAACTGTACGGCAAAATTTTGAAAGAAACCTACTTAGCACAAGAATTGTATATTTAAACTGCACTTGAAAACTGAAGAAACAGTTCTACTTTCTACCCACTTCAGACTGCTTTTTTCTGGTTACAGCATGGACACGTATTATACCATCAGGGTTGGGTCTTTGCGAACAGCACCACCAGTCTTTGACCTGATAGGTCTCATGATACGTTTAACAGCAAAAAAAAAAAAAAAAGAAAAAAAGAAAGAAAGAAAGAAAGAAAGAAAGAAAGAAAGAAAGAAAGAGAGAAAGAAAAGAAAACTCGTATTTTGAGGTAATCATAAGGACCCAGGCAACTCTGTTTAGTGAGATTACAGGTGTGTCTCCACTTAACCAGTAGGAAGGATCATGAGCATATCATGAGAGTCTTTTCCAAAAGGCAACATTAATTTTCAAGTGTTTAGATTGCAGAGACAAGGATTTCTCTCCAATGTACAATTCATCAACTTCCTTACTCCCTGTAAAATCAATCTGCTCTGCTCGCATGGCATAAACAAGTCATTCCTCAGGAAGGAGACAGACCATATGTGAAGGTGTTTTACAGAAGCACAATGGGGAATACGCCAATCAAAGAAGCATCTGCATTCGATTTCAATGTCAAATCACATGTGTGTTATAAAAAGGCAAGTGTATCGCATGCATTAACAATATAGCTTTCCTGCAGAGTTCAGCCACACCTTCCCTCAGCAACACACCCCAGGCAGCCACCGAAGTTCTTAAAGAGAACATAGATCTCAGTGTACAAGGGCCAGCTCGTGTGCCTTTTGCAAACACCTGGGCATCTGCCCCTCACTTCCATGACAGAAGGAAACTTGCCTTGATCCATTAGGTGGACTTTCTCAAAATACGGCACTTTCTTATCAATGCCTTGATAAATAAATATCAGGGCCTTATGCAATGGAGAGAAAACAGGAAACTCTAAAAGAGTGTCATTGTTCTCAGGAGAGCTTGTTCTGTACAATTGAGATGGATTGAGATGGAAAGGAAGTGAGATCCAGCTCACTTCCAGCATTAAGCAGCTCTATGACCTCAGGCAAGCCACTGTACTCCGACAGGTCCCAGCTTTATGCAACATGTATGAACTGACTGGGCTGAACTAAGTCATCCCCCAGATCCTTTCCTGCTCTGAAATGTGTGTGGGTCTCCTGTTGCCTAGCCACCTCGTTGCACTTGAATAGTAATGGTATCCTTTTAAGGTTGTCTCCTGACTGGAACCTTCTCCCAGTAGGAAGTTAGATACCTTGGAAACCCATATTAGCTTCTCTAAGCCACCAGTGTGGGATCAGATGCTTTCTAGCACTAGTGAGTGCAGCTTCCAGGGATACTTAACCCACACCCTGGCTTCCTCATTCAGAGAAATCCCTGCACAGAGATTAAGGTGCTTCATTAGGAAGCCCAGAACTCAATTCGCTCTGCAGGCGATGGGATTCCATAGCTGTGTTTAAATGGCCAAATGAGTGGTTATTTATGTAATTAACTGAATGGACCTTATAAGCATTCTCCCCAAAGTCCCTGCTCTCACAGGAAAAAAAAATTAAATGAAAGCTTCCCAATGGACAATATCTTTGTTGACCTAAAATAAAACAGTACTCCTCCTTTAATGAAGGGAATATGTTCTAAGATAGCCCCCACCAGTGGATGCTTAAAGCCGTAGATAAGACCAAAAGCTGTTCATTATGATTTCCTGTACATACTTACCCATGGCCAAGTTAAATTTATACGTTAAGAACAGTATGGTATTAAAAAACTGTCTAATAATAAAAGGGACCAATTACAGCAAAATACTCTAGCACAGATATGTGGAGAAAGCCTCACTCTCCAAATATCTTATTGAACTGTAATCTCATCCTTCTCGTGATAACACCAGATAATAATACAATGTCTGCATGATGAGATGAACAGAGATGAATGACAGGCATTGCACATACTCCTAGGCTACTGTGCAACATACATCCTGTGGTCCTGTCACAGTCAGTCTGGTAACTGGGATGGCAAAGTCACTAAGGATGGGTGGCAATTTCAGCATGGAAACAACATGGTAACTCATAGCTTGGGCTGGACATGCTAGATGGTGCAAGTCTACATCATGCTACTCTAAATTGCACATAATTAAAAACATATGATTGTTTATTTATAGAAACTTGCATTTAATATTCTGGGACCATAGCTTCCTGCATGTAACTGCAACCATGGAAGGCAACACAGAAGATTGGGGGGTGCTGTGTTTATCTGTGTATTCATATCACTTCATTCATATCAGCCCATAGCTATCCTCTACTTTCTCTCACTCACCTTCTCATTGGCCTTTATCCTTACGTCATGTATGCCACTTACACTTAAGCATAACAGCTGATGAAGTACTTGTTTAGTTTCAAGTCATTTATAATGGTAACTGTGAGCAAGAAAAAAATCATGGCTAGTGAAAGGATTGCCAGCTCAAGACTTTGAGAAGAAGGAACAAAACAAACAAAACCCCAGGTCAGAGTGTGGGAACCTTCTCCAGGTGACCTACCAACCCCTCATCTAATCATAGTGGTCACATGAACATTGTCTATGTCAGCCAGCCTTTGGTTATATAGGAATGGGGATGGAGAGGTCTGTTATCAGGAGATAGGGGCATTTCTGGACAGAAAGAGGACCAATAGGAAGAAATACCTGCACTTCCCAGCCTTTTGACAAACATTAACTATAGAAGAGACTCTAGCCTAGAATACCTTCAAGTTTCTACAGAATTTCCTTCTGGAAATACCAGTATTTTTTATCATATTCCTCATACATCAATTCCACAGATATTTATTAAATGTTTGCCATTTATAAAAACATGGGGAGTGTGGAGGAGGGGCGATCTCACAGTATCTAATCTTCAAGAAGAAGTATACATATGAAAGAAAACAATGTTAATATATTAATGTTAATGTAGCACAGGGCTTGAGCACTGGAAGACAGGAAGATGCAGATCAGATCCTTCTGGGAATGACCCCAAGGATTTGCACCTATGGTTCCAGGACTTTCAGAGCCTTCTGTGGGACAGACAGCTAACACATTCTTTTCCAAGGTCACAGGCAAATTAATTGAAAGGCTTGTTGGCTGAGGGAAAGAAGCCTAATAGTCTTAAAAATTGCATGAAAATGACTGGCAGCTACAAATGAAATCTGCATTTGACTAGCTAAAGTGTCCCTGTGTTGAAAGGGAAAGAAGAAGGAAGGAGAGAAGGGGGAGGGGGAGGGGGAAGAGGAGGAGGAGGAGGAGGAGGAGGAGGAGGAGGAAGGGTGGTGGTAGCTATGGTTTACTGAGGTTTTCAGAATCTACCAAATTTTCCAAAATTGATAGTTTCAAAGGAGGCATGGTGCTATCAGAGTGAGTCAGTGTGTAAGACAGAGCACTCAACACACACACACACACACACACACACACACACACACACACACACACAAAACACCATTCAAACTTGCTGGCATGGGACACACGCTACCCACTTGACATCATATTTAGCTTTGAAGCCAGGTAGTAGAATGTTCTGTGTTAACAGCATTTTATGAGGATTTGGAGAGGATTTAGGCAAAGGCTGTACCAGCACATGATTTACTAGCTCTAATATAAAAAACATCAAGGAAATTGTTCAGATTGTATCTCAGACCAGTGAGAACAGAAGTTTAGAGAGGTGTCAGCGGCCCCCATATCCTCAAGTCAGGTTCAAAACAAGATCTGCAAAGCAGCTAATGATTCCATACTACCCTTCTAAAAGTGGCAGCAATTTTTAGAGAAGAAAATGATTGAAAGTAAATTAATTGATGTAACAGTCAATGGGGTGAGAGGTGGAGAGAAAAATGTTCACTCATCTATCATTGTATTTGTTTGCTCAACAAACATGTACTGCTCAGATTACATTATAGAGCAAGGACTGTATGTAAGTCTTGGGCCTGAAGACCCAGCTGTAAGCTGCTCAGAGGGGCTTCTCTCTGCAGCTTTGCTATAAGATGCGAGAAAAAAAAAAAAAAGAACAAATAAACAGAAAATATTATTTTAAATTGTGGTAAATTTGTAAAGG
Source organism: Onychomys torridus (assembly GCF_903995425.1). Classification (NCBI taxonomy): domain Eukaryota; kingdom Metazoa; phylum Chordata; class Mammalia; order Rodentia; family Cricetidae; genus Onychomys; species Onychomys torridus. The sequence continues at coordinate 113,263,015 of NC_050447.1, forward strand.
AAACAAAGTGATGAGAAAAAAAATAACCCGACTAGGGGCAGACTCTATTTTTTTATGTATTATCACCAGGATGGCCTCTTCTGGAAAAGAAAACTAATGGTGAGACCCGCCATCTGTACTAACCATAGCACAAGGAAGTGGGTGAACAGTCCAGATGGAGAAGGACTGAAGCACAAAAGCCCTCATGTCATCCAGTTCTTAGTGTGTCTGGCAAACAAAAACGAAGACAGCTGTGGAAAACGACAGGTCATCCTGAATAACCTACGCCCTTGCATTAGTCAGCATTTGGTCACTGTGACAAATTACCTGAGATAAACATCTTAATAGAGGAAAGGGTTGTTTGGGCTTATGGCTCCAAAGCTTACAGCTCACGGCTGTGTGTGCCTCTGGATTTGGGTCTGTGTCAATGCAGGAAATTATGACAGAGATCATGTGGTGGAGGCCCCTGACCTCATGACAGCTGGAATCCAAAGAGGGACCCGAAAGAGCATTAGTCCCAACCTCCCCTTCAAGGGCATGCATCTAGAGACCTAACTCCCTTCCACTGGGCCTATCTCCTAAGGCTCTACCACCCCACCTCTAGAGTCCCACAAGTTAGCTTTTAGCACAACAGTCCTCTATTTTTCCTTTCAGATGGGGCCTTTCTGTGAAAGGCTCCTAACAATAGTTTCCCTATTATAAAGAATCTATGTCTTCCAGTCTTCATATAGATTATCATTCAATTCTCATGGTAACTAAAAGCCCACAGAGTGGAGTTATCAGATATGCTGGAGAAAGAGAAAACAGCTACTGAAGGTCTAAACACACTGTCTAAGCATCCACAGTGGTGGCAGAATTGGATTTTGTACCGAAGCTGATCAATCTACAAAGCCAACATTTTTGTAGGTTTTACTCTAGAAACAACTATTGACCCTGATAACAGGGCCTTCCCACCTAGGAATCAGTAAAGCTGAATGTATTCAATCATGTGTCCAAGACAGCTGCACAGTGTCTTTCTTGCCTACCTGATCACTTGGGCACCTTTCCAATACTTGCATCAGGAGGTATAGTCCTCACCCACTCTGGCTGGCCCTGTGACACATTTCTGATTATGTGCCCATACCTCGCTCATCATGGTACATGAAGCAAAACAAACCTTCCTCCCTATCTCTTCTGTCTGATATTTTGTCACAATAAAAGGAAAAGGACCAATTGCTGAAAATCAGTGCCAAGAGTTGGGATTGTTGCTGGGGCACATCTGGCCGTGTTCTTTGTAAGCTTTAGGAACTGGTATGAAGGACAAATGTGGAAGACTTGAGATCCCTAGGCTAGGGAGGCACTGGGGCTCCAAAGCTGAGCTTGATACACTGTTCTGGTGAAAGTGTGGAACTAGAATGCTGATAGAAAAGCAGACAGTCAAGATGGTACTACTTACAGGGCTCAGATGGGAGCAAGGACTCTACCAGGAATTTGATTTCAGGTCATTCATGTTACAGCTTGGCAAAGATTCTTGCTATGCTCTGCCTTCATTCTGGACATTTGAGTGAGGCTGAACTCAAAGATAATAGACTAATATATGAGCCAGAGGAAATTTCAAAGCAGCATAACACTCAGGGTGTGGCAGGGTGTGGCACCTTCTGCTTTCAGCCAAATTACCGTGAGCACAAAGTAGCTCGGAAACATGTGAAAATCAAGTAGCTCAGATAAGAAAGGAGCAAAAATGAATTAAAGTTAAATAAGAAGCAAATGTAGGGTTGCCTCTTCAGCTAGTAGAAGGTAGCATTATCAAGCAGACACTGATTTTTAATACTGGGTCAAGAGCAAAGGTAATTTGAGGCCAAGGGGGTGGAAACATGCTTTAAAAGTTTCCTTTTAGAAAGAGAGTAAGAGGAGAGAACTGTGGGGTACACTATTCAACCAGGGCACTTAGGAAAGTGTTTCTCCAAGTTCAGCTATTCATTTGGACATGACTGTAGTCATCCCAGGGGGTCCAGCTGCATCTTGGCCTGTCAGCAGAACTTGGTGCTAGATATTTTTTTTTTCTTTTTTTAGGCATGCCAAATGTAAGTTATATGGTGGCTAAGAGTTGTACAAAGGTTGCAGGAAGAAAAAACAAAAGACTGCGAACCTATAGAGATGAAGCCCCGCACTCACTTTAGTAGCACAGACATGCAAATGGGAATTAATGCCTTCACACAGAAAACAATGTACTCTTAAGCCTGGAGACCATAGGCCTGCATGGGTAAGTGTGTTCAGGCCTCGAAGGACAAATGAATGTCAGCAAGAACTCCAGAACAAGTGACTGGATAATGAGATTTAAGTTAATGTCATGACCTCGAGTAGGTGGAAGAGTAAGTGTAAACTTTGATAAATAAGCCATAGGGCAGATAAATTGCCCAATGGGAAAGCCATTCCAGGACAGGACCTGGGGTGAGCAGAGAAGCAGTGAGGGAAGCACACGACCTTGGACCTTGACTGGCTCTCCTGGTTTTTCTTTCCAAACTTACTGCCTCTGTCTCACTTTGCCGCGTTGCTTAGAGGGACACATCACTAGAAAACCCCGTGTTCACTACCTTTGAGAGAGAGCCTCCGCTCCTAAGAGCTCCCCACCTCACTTCAGGTGTTACATGCACAAACACAATCACAAGCATGAGATTAGTAATAAAGAACAACAATAGTTACGGGCCTCCTGGATCATAAGTGATCCAACGCTTTAAGCATCTATACCCAGCCACACCCCAATTCAGTCTTCAGTTTCAATTCTACCATCCTACCACCCTTTCCCTAACGCATGCTCCTCTTTAACACTCAACTCCTACTTTCTCTGGGATCTCATCTTCATCTCTTCTGTTTGGCACTTCGTGATTTTTTTAAAAGGCCATAAATCATAACATAGTAATGTACATATCCATATCTATCACTGGATAGATATCAGTGAACTTCCCTAGGCCAGAGTAGATATGCTATAGTATACAATGAATACATAATCAATTTTGAGGACTAAATAAATAACAGCAGAATAATGCAAAGAGAGATTTGTTGGAGTCATTGAGTGTAAATAAAAAAATAAAAAGGCAGAATAAGACACTCACCAAACTGAAAGTCGATGTTTCTCCAATTCCTCTAAGTAAGATGTATTCCCTGAATAATCTTCAGGATCTCCAAGTCTCCATACAGTAGATCTTTCCTTCACAGAATGATCATCCTTATTAGAATTAATCAATGGAGAGAGAGAGAGAGAGAGAGAGAGAGAGAGAGAGAGAGAGAGAGAGAGAGAGAGGTATTCTATTAATAGTAGATGACAAGTTAACCTAGATTCAGGAATTTTTCCCTCCAAGATGACCTGTGGAATCACTGATTACACAAGTCGCCAATACGCCTTGCATTGTTGCCCGCTTGGTATTCTCCACCAAACTCTTCTCTGCACAAAGGCAGGAGCAAGGAGCATTCACTGTGTTAAAGCACACCGAATGGTACCTGTAATTGTTGTTACAACTAACAACTAAAAAGCAAACTAACCGTGAACATACTATTACACTCAATCAGGATTGAGCTCAATAGTATGAACTCTAAGTTCTAAGTTCAAACAGGAGTGCACATTATATCAGCTCTTAGCAAAGGACTTTTAAAAGGAGATTTACATACCCACTCTATAGGAAAGATAGGGAGGTAGCTGGGTTTCAAAAACAGGAAAGAAGGACTTGATGAGTTCTTAAGATTCTGTCTCCTTCTGCTTTATGCTTCAGCAGGCCATTGCATACTAGCTTTGCCTCCATTAACCTCTGAGTCCTATAACCTATGACCCTCATAACCTTAAGCTCAGTACTTGTACAGTGTCTGTAAAGCAAATTTATTAGAATTTAAAAGAATCGTGCAACATGATGCTGGGTCTAGAAACGTGTCATGCAACCTGGGAGTCCTGCTATAGTAGAAAGTGGGGTAGGGAACAATTACCCCAGCAGGGGCCTCTCTTCCCCTCCCACCAAATCACCTCACATTTTACCTGTTTTATGTATGGGAGTCTCCTGGCAGATTTTAGTACAAATGCTAGCTACAAAAGGTAGTTTGAAGAATGTGAGCCTAGAACAGTGGAACATTGGGTGTCACATTTATAACAGTGGCCTTAAAACCCTTTGTCTTCCTCAACATGCTTTCACTTGCCATTTGTTAGGGGCTGGTTTCTTGAAATTCCTTGATCTCAGCTGATCCAAGTGTCAGCATAACTCAAGAGTTTGTTTTGCAATTGCAAAGTTCGGCTTCGGGTGGGCAGGTTGCAGGAACCAGGAAAACCGTAGAAAACCAGGTGGAGTCAATGTGTCATCAAATCCCTAGTGAATCCAATGGGGCTTATTTCTTTTATATGGAACTGATCGGTTTGATTACTTTAAGAACAAAATCCAGTTATGACAGCCATGAATTTGAAATACTTTCTATTGTGGTCCTTTTTATCTTCCTTAGCCTTTAGAGCTCTTAAAACAATAAAAATATTTCTGATCAGATTATTCACACTGGTGTTCTTAATTACCTCATTCCTGAGGAACTTAAAGAGTGTCAAAATTCCTGAGAAAAATATGAGACTTTTGAATTGTCCCATATGTCTTTGTAGCCATTTAAATTATAAGTTGATCCCACTTCTTTATGAGTTTCTCGTTTTATTTTATCTTCCTAGGTAGAAAGTTGAAGTGGTGTCTGGAGAGATAATTCAGTGGTTAAGAACACTGACTGTTCTTCCAGAGGAACTGGGTTTGATTCCCAGCACCCACACGGCAGCTCACAAGCATCTGTGACCCTAGTCCTAAGATATTTCAGGGGTACCAGGCATGCACATAGTGAAAAGACATGCAGGAAATACTCATATACATAAAATTAATAAATAAGAATAAAAGAAAGCTGAAATGGATGCCAAGAGCTAGTCTATCAGTTTGGCTTACACACTCACCACCTTTACCTTAAAAAATGCAGGTGTTTTATGCTAGGGACCATTGCATGCATTATGCATTCTATTTGGTTAATCTATGAATATCTGTCCTGTTTCCTCAACTAAACTTCTGACAAGACTGTGATTCAGTATATATCATTGGGTCTTTCACAGAACCTAGCATGATAAACACACACACACACACACACACACACACACACACACACACACACACACACTAGATGTTCAAGAAACAGTTATTAGGTTGTTTCACTCACATTATAACTAGCAATGATGAATATTGCCTCCAGCTTTTAAGTCATAAAGAAAGATATGAATACATTCCAAAACTCAAAAAAAGTTCCCTAACTCTTTATATTTTCTTTAAAGAATAAATATTTAAATCTATACACTAAAAATACTTCAAATTGGGTTTTTGAAAAGTATGAAATCATGGAAACTCATTCATGTCCAAAGCAATAAGCCTCCCCAGAACAAGAACACCAAGAATTTTTATTTAAAAAAAAATGTGAACACATGCAGAGGAACCCCAGCTGAGAACCTGGGTTTATATGCTATCTTCATGGCATCTAATATTCTCAGGTGTCCACTAAGCACAAATTTTTATCTTGACTATATGCCTAATAAACAAGGCTCCAACTACAGTAGTGTCAATTCTTAAAAGGCAGAGGAGGCCCTCTGGTCCATTCCAGATTTAAGTCCTGCCTGAACTGTGAAGTAGAGAAACATTATCTTTAAAGACTGGAAGCCTGGGGATGGGTTTTTCTGAAGTAGTACTTTAGAAACATTATTACCTGTACTTTAGAAGAGAAATCAGTATGCAAATCTGTTCTAGAACATCACAGTATAGATATTATATGTGTGGCTATTCATATCCTGACTCAATACATAAATAAAAAGCAAATAGTTGAAGGTAAGTTTCTGAAACTCAGAATCTGATTTCCACACTGAAGGACTAAAGATTTGGTTGATGAGGCTTGCTATTCAGAGCCAGCGTTGACTAGGAAGGGCTGAGAGACCTCTCTCCTATGTATAGCACAGGGTGAGGAACAAGCAGCTCAAGAAGTTTTAGAAATATCAGTTCATAATGCTAATGCTGCAGTGAGAATGTAAACAGACTATCAGAAGACACACATACATGTCTCCTCCACGCTTATTGAATACAGGTAGACAAGGTCCATGAATAGAAGGCTTTTAGTCTTAGAAGTAGAGAGACTATTTTTCTTACACAGATCAGACTTCAGTTTAATGAAAGCCAACTCAAACTTACATATAATTGTGTGGAACTAACCTATTATGACTTTCTTTGTAAATAGAAATCATAGAGGTAAGCATAAAAAGTTAAATATATTTTAAATACTATATATCACACTGTATATTTATATTTTATATATTGCATCATATATTTTACTATGTATAATATTAATATTATAATATATATTATTTTATATTTATGTAATTCTTCTTAGGAATAAGATACTAGCCCTCAAATGTTTCATTTTTTATTTCTTTTTAGTTTTAATTATGTCTAAATGTGTGTGTCTACATATGAGTATGCGCATACTTGAGAGAAGATGATCATGGAGGACAGAGTTGTTGGATGCCTGGAGCTGGAGTTCTAGGCAGTTGTAAACCACCTGATAAGGGTGCTGGAAATGGAACTTAAACCTTTTGCAAGAGCAGTGTACACTCTTGACCTTTGAGCCATCTCTCCAGCTCTCAGATGTTTTGGAATATTAATGTAAACAGAATCTGCACAATGTGATATATGGCATAAGTGGCCAAGTGGGTGTTTAACTCCCTTTCTGGTGCATTTATTGTAGGAGTTTAGGAAGCTGGGTAGAATACAGGAAAGAACTAGGCTCCAAGGTCATCTGAGCTCATGACCTCTGTGTCTATTTGCTTCTCCAATTAAAAAAAAGTTCCTATATTCTTGTTCAGATGTTTTTGCCCCTTGATCATAGTTCCCTCCCTAAACCCCTGGGCTCAAGGTCAAGGGTGAGGACATAGGGATCCCAGTGGAGAAGGCTGGCATTTCAGAGGCCAGGGACAGGGTGTAGTAGAGAAGCCTTGCTATACCAGCACAGTGAAATACCACTCAGCAGCAGTCCAGCTTTCCTGACACCTTGCAGGGACTTTGAGCATGCTCTGTAGGGAAGAGTGCCACACCTGCCCATCTGGCCAGATGATGAGCACAGGAATTGTTCCCATCAAAGGAGGTGGCTCCAGAAAGCGGAAATGGTGTCTGAAGGCTGAATCCTGAGGATTACCAATGCTTTTGAACAGCCCTGGGAAGATCAGAAGAGAGCTGGGGAAACTTCATTGCCAGCGAGAGCAACGCTCAGCGATTTTTTAAAGAGGACAGGAGAGGAAGATTTGACACTAAGAGGCCTGAGTTAGTAAGATCACAGAATTGCAAGCCGTGGATAACAACAAATGCCAGGTGCATGGAGGAATCAAAGCAAATTAATAAGACATGCTGTTGTTTCTGTCTTTGCTTCTATTACCATATATATATATATATATATATATATATATATATATATATATATATAACATAGAATCAAATTGTCAGGCTAAGTCTTAAAACCATACAGTACAAATATTGCTTCTCCTTTTCAAATCCACACCCATATGTCAGCCAAAGACATCACAGAAGAGATAAGGCATCTCAGGCTGAATAGTTCAGGGTTAGACTTGACAGATTCCAGCAACCAATTCCACGGGCTTTTCTTTCTGCCTCATGTAAGACAGCCAGCACCCCCGACTTTTCAGAACCACAAATTCAGATGGCTCTCTGGTCTTTGATATTTTAAGAACCAATTCTTGCCTTCCAAAGTTCAGGGTGAGCCTTATTCCCCCACAGCCACTCCATGAGTGTCAGTTGTAATTCCAGATGCTATATAAAGATGTAGGCCTATGTAGGAGTTTGGTGTGTCAGACTGATAGTTCATTATGAAGAGGGTGTTGTATCTTTTTCTAGGAAGTGGGATGTCTGTCCTTGCTTCCAATACTCAGCAGCTTGCTTCTTGAGTGTGTTTAAAAGTCTGTCTTCACACAGCTCTCTGACTACTCAGAGGATTCCCATCATGCCCACACCACTTCTGGGTCTTATTCAGTGTTTAGACGAATGTACATGACCCCCCAGGGAAGAACTTACTGTACTAAGCAACTGACTGACAGCTCATGGAATATAATATCAAAAGCAAAATGATGCCAGCCATGGTGCCACAGCAGTGTAACCACCACTACTTAAGAGGTTGAGGCAGGAGGATTACAAGCCTATCTGATAACTTAGTGAGACCTTGTCTCCAAACAAATTATAAGAAAGGACTGAGGTAGAGGTAAATAGGACTCAGCTGAACAGCAGAGAGCTTACGTGCTGGGAGCTAGGCTTTAGCTTCCATTCCAACTAGGGAAGGAATGACCAGGAAGGGAGACATGGGAGAAAGAAAAGAGAAAAGGAAAGGAAGAAAGAAAAAAGGAAAGAAAGGGGGAAACTGCTTAATTAAATAAACAAACCCAGAAAACACAGGGAAATTTTGGAGTTTCTATAGTGATTATATTTGCGGCCATTTTTCCTACTTTCTCCCAGCTGCAAAGTTTATTGCTAGCAATTAAGTATCAGACCCTTGGGAAGGGCGTTAAAAGGTTGATGTCAGGCCCATGCTGTCCTAGCTGGTCATAGGCATTTCCTCCTCTGATAATTGTCCCTTGTTAAGATTTACCCAAAGCTGGGGAGCAGAAAATATGTATCTAACTAAAAGGAGAAAGGGATGCACATTGTATTTCCTAAGCACCATTGAATCAATACAAAACAGGTTCTGGAGCCAAGCAGTCTGGTTCCAGAGCCCAGTGCCTGTGTAGCCTTCTTGCTGAGGTGGTGTCATTCTGGCTAAGTTCCTTCTTCCATGTTTCACTTGCTCACTTGTAAAGCGGGAATCGCGATGAGGATGACAGCTCTGCACTTGTTATTATAAGAGTAAGAACTAAGAATCCTTACTATCTTCCAGCAATGCAGCTATTGCTGCAGAGTACTCCCGTCTTTTGATTTCTCAGCCACGCCTGCCTCCCCTACAACACAGACTGAAGTAGAAGAACTACCACACTCTTCAGTATTGAAATTGGCCATGTGTGCATTAAAATCTGCCATCTATGTGACTGAATGGTGACCTGCTATTTAGAGATGAAAGAAAGCAAAAGTGATATTAAAGCTAGTCTTAAGAACAGGCTGTAACCAGCGGTGGTGGCGCACACCTTTAATATCATCACTTGGGAGGCAGAGGCAGTTAGAACTCTGTGAGTTCCAGAACAGCCGAGTCTACAGAGTGAGATCCAGGACAGGCACCAAAGCTACACAGAGAAACCCTCTCTTGAAAAAAACCTAAAAGAACAGACTGTGAAATTATTTCGATATAGCTATCCCTTAAAGCTTATCTTTTAAATATGTTTTGTTTTTTATTGTTGTGTTTGGGTGTGTGATTGGTGGGAAAGCATGTGCTATGGTGCATATGTAGAGGTCTGAGAACAACCTTGTGAAGTCAGTTCTTTATGCAGGTTCTGGAGATTCAATCTAGGTCACCAGGATTACGTGGCCAGCATTTTTGCCCACTGAACCACCTCACCTCACCATATCAAGCTGCTATTAACAGAGCAAGCATATTCTAAGCATATGCATCAGCATACAATTTCAACATTATGTGAACTACATATATACTGTCCTTCCTCCAAGGATGATGGCTATTTAGTAGGTGATAATCAACCCTTACAGTGTGACCATGACACGTTTGGCCCACTGTGGATGGGGAGTTTCTCATACAATGAGATTTAATTAGACACAAAAGGAGAGAATCAAGATAATTAAGATAACTCAGATCATTTTTAGACAAAGGACAAAACCAGGATGAAAGGAATCCTTTAATTTGACTTTCCTCTTGCCTTCCTGATCCTTATGTCCTCTTTCCTCTCTCCCTACCCCTGCCCCCGACATATTCTCCCCAGGCTGACTTTAAACTAGTAATCTTCCTGACTCTGCCTTCAGTACTGATATAGGCATATCTCACCATGCCCACCTACTTCAACTTCCTCACCAGCCTAAATTTGCTGAATAATGTTAAAAAAAACTACTCAGTCTATGTAAAAATAAATTTTAGAAATGGTTATCTAAAAACTAGATTGACAATACCAGTAAGGACATTTTGGTCATTATTTTTAAAATCTGGGCTACCTAATTTAAATTAGTTTGTTGAATTTTTTTCTTGGTTTCTCTGTGTAGCTTTGCGCCTTTCCTGGGACTCACTTGGTAGCCCAGGCTGGCCTCAAACTCACAGAGATCCACCTGGCTCTGCCTCCCGAGTGCTGGGATTAAAGGCGTGTGCCACCACCGCCCTGTGGGTTTTTTATTTTGTTGTTGTTGATGTTTAGGTCTGCAAGTGCAGCATGGTGACAGGTTACTATGTATTTGATCCTGTGTTCCATATAGCCCTGGCACTGTATACTATAAACAAATTTAAAATAAGAGATTTATACACATACTTCCTGGCAGCTCTGATTATGCCAAGCAAGTCCGTGACACGCAGCACAATCAACACATTTTCTAATTGTCTTCTCAAGATGGAATGTCATCCAGACAGATTAACTTAAACTAGACTTCCCAATAGCTTAGAGAAGTCTGAATCGGATGTAATAAAAATTTATTGGCTCTGTAGATTTGTTGGGCATTAGCCACTTTAGCATGTCCCATACTTCAAAACCTGCTTTGAAGAACAAATTACTTTCAACCTGGAAATACATTTTAAGAAATCAGAGCTAATAATCAGTGATTGCTATTTTTATGGTCGTTCTGGTTCCAGTCTTCCTCTTACCTTAGCATGTAAGTCATGGACTTCTTGGAAGAGGCTGAGGTCACAGTCCCTAGGGCAAGGATCAATTTTATAAGAAATGCTCCCTAGAGTTAAAAACAAAAAGGTGGGAAAAATAGATTATAGAGATTTTCACTTCAGAGGCAATGTCATCTCACACCACCAATGTATAAAAGCTTATATAAAGTCTGACAAGTTGGGGCTAAAAGAGTCCTTTCAAAGAAGGAGGTGCCACTCTGATCCACATCCCCTGTTTTAGGTCAGTTACTGTATGAACTTAAAGTTGGGCTGGTCCATAAACCATACAATGTGGATTCACTTTACAAGTACACTGTCTTGGAGCTGCCTCCTACCTTAATCAGGGGAGGATTCTCCATCATCAGGTACATCTCTGGGACTGCAGTTCTACATCATCTCCTCTACACCTCTTATTGATGGTCTATCGTGAATTCTAAGCTGGCTGTTGTCTTCCTGCAAGCCATGCATCTTCCTGGATTCACTTTTCTCGCATCTTGAATGACTCACTCAGTGTGAAGGTTTCTAAGCCTCAATACTATTGATATATTGGACTGGATAGGGCTTTAATGTGGGCTGTCTTAAACTTTGCTACTGGCATCCTTCCACTCACTGAATTCTAGAAATGACCTCTACATTCTCATCCCATCCTCTTCCATTGGGATAAAGAAGGGTATCCCCAGACATTGCCAAAACACCTCCTGAGGGGCGAAACATGGCCAGTCAAGAACACTGTTCTACACCACAAAGCCCTTATAGACAATGTGTTTAGTTCATCTTTGTTTTTCCCATAGTGTCTAGCGATGATTGACATAGGATGCTTTTCTAGCAGACATTTCTTAAGCTAAAACAAGTAACTATTAATGAATAACAAAATTATACCCAAAGTAGGTGACTACCATGTTATGTCATCCACACCATCAACTGGATGTCTCACTTCAGTGAACCCCTGTGCCAATGCCTCGACTCAGGATCTCATAACAAATACCCTACTCTAGAAACTTCTAGAGCTTGGAGTACTTTGGAACAGCATTAGTTTTGTTAAAGTTGATAGTTCAATGAGTGATAGCTTCATCCACAAGAAGACAGGTATGAAAACTCAAACTTTGATTCTTGTTCTACCCTTTACCTCCAAAAGTTGAATTCTGAATCACTTGCCATTTAGGGTTGCTCTGGCCAGTGTTTTAAAATGTGGAATCAGTAGTGTCAAATTTCTAGGACGTGGTCGCATGCTTTGGAAACCTTTGATCCTCCAGGGGCAGTCTAGTCAGATCATGTTCCTGTCTGTGGCTCACTATAGGGGAACACAGTTTCACTACATTTTTTACCCCACCTTGGTGGACTATACTCAGCTACAGACAGACATCAGGAAAAGTGAGCTCCTCTAGGTATCCCTTCCTCAGCACTCGACATTCAGTTTACTGAGATGAGAAGCAGCAAAGTTGATATGTTCAAAATAAAGTTAGAGGTGAAGAGAAGAGAAAGATGTGGGAAGCAACATGTTTATTTAGTTTTAAGTATGACTCTTCTAAGATTTTTGATTTGCATTCTCGCTATATAGTTGCACAAGAAACATTTAATAGAAGACATTTTGCATTTTTTAGTATTTTCTAAGAATCTCATATGTATTGTGTTGGTTACTATTACACACACACACACACACACACACACACACACACACACACACACACACAAACCCTTAAACTATTATCATTATACCATTCTAGAGATTTGACAGATTGAGAATTTGAGATTCAGATCAAAGAATTTCCTTTGAATCAAAAAGCAAATTAGTCAAAAATCTAAAATTTGATCTTAGTTTTATTTTACCTCAAAGCCCATGTATTTAATCCTTCTGGTGTATCTTACTCAAGAAACCACACTATGTTTTCTACTTACATATAACATTTTAAAACATTGGACATGTTATTTTTTGCTGCTGGAACAAATTACCTCAAATTTGTGGCTTAAAATGATGCTCATATATTATATCACATTTACTTTTGTGGCTTGGGTGTCTGGGCACAGCCTGGCTCTGCTGACTTCACTTCTGAAAGCTTCACAAGGCTAAGATCAATGCAGTAGCCTAGACTGTGATTCTATAGGGACCCTGGTAGGCTTGCTGGTGTGGGCAGGATCTGCCATGCCTGACACATTTCAGGTGTTCCTCTCTGCTTTAAAGTCAATGCATCAAGGTATATCTTCCTTTTATTTTCTTTTTCTTTTTCTGTTTCAAGTTTTATCTCATTTGTTCGTGTGCCTGTGCATGTACATGAATGCATGTACCAACAGAGGCCAGAAGAGGGCATCTGATCCTGTGGAACTAGAGTTACAGGTGGTTGTGAGCACTTGGCATGGGTGCTAGGAACCAAACTCTAGCCCTCTGAAAGGGCAACAAGTAGTTTTAAACCCTGATCCATCATTGCAGACCCAAGTCATGTCTTTTCTTGCTTTGAATCTCCAACTGCTTTGCTATCAACAGCCTAAGATAACCTTTCTTCTAACATCTGAAAGTTGTAAAAGTATTGACAAAGGTCATCTTTGAGACAATGCCTTGGAAATTACGCCTACCAGGAACAACTTTTGAGTTCCTTAAGTTAAAATGTAATATTGGGGCTGGAGAGGTAGCTCACTGGTTAAGGTCCTCTGCTCTCCCAGAAAACCACAGCTTGACTTCCAGCACCTATAACAAGAGGTCCACAATCACCAGGGGATCCAACACCCTCTTCTGCTCTCCATGGGCACACACACACACACACACACACACACACACACACACACATATGTATGTATATATGTACACAAACATGCACATACATACATACCCTAAATACCATAAACAATAAAAGTAACATTCAATTCATAAAAATTCATAAAAATAATAAAATCATATTTCAGAAAATATAAAAACCAATGTGCATGCTAAAGAAGTAGAGTATTTATTAAGAAATATGAACATAAAATTTTCCTGGTTCTCCCAAAAATAAAATGCCTTTCCTATAATGGACAAATGATAGGGAGATAGATAAATGATAGACAGACAGACAGACAGATATTTTGAGCTTAAATAAAATCACAGCATGTATTTTCACATAAACTTCCATTTTTAATTCAAAGAGAAATTGGCCATCTTTCCAATATATGAATCTATCTTCTTACTTAAGTTGACCTCTTTCCTCTTGGTAGCCATCATAGCATAGTCAAGTTTTATATCATAGCCAAGGTTTATCTGACTCTACCTATTCATGTAAGCCATGCTATGTTTGCCAACTTGTGTTTCAGACCCCAGGTATGTATATGAAGGTATGCACATATGCATTGATGTACTTTTCTTCTTGAATATAAAGGACAAAAAATATTGTATGCCTCTTCCCGTATTCCTTCTCACTCAATGATATCTGAAGGAATTCCTTTTAAGTCAGAACCTCAAGCTCCAATGTATTCTTCATTTAGCATTAGTATCATAGCACCATGAAGAGTAGCTTACTGAAGGTTCCCTTCCAGTGAACATTCACTTATTTATTCCTTACTTATTTTTATTTTTATCAAAAGATCAAGGCAATACAACCATTTTGGCAGAGTTTATTTGATGGAACTGCTGGTACAAAGATAGTGCCTGTCTTAAATATTAATAGATGATGCTAAAGAGTTTTCTTGTGATTTGTAACAGAGTCTTACTTTGTAGTCCAGGATGCCTTTTCACTCACCATCCTGCCTAAGCAGGTCTCAGATGTTGGAATTATAGGTAGCAACTACAATGCCCATCAGTAGGCTGATGTTTCAAAGTGTATTTTGGGATCTGAGCTATTGCTAAGTGAACAAAGCACTTGACACACAACAGAGAATACTGCATTTCAAGTCCCCAGAATCTGTGCAAATGGCAAGCGGGCTTGCATGCCTACCTGTAATCTCAACAGAGAAAAGGAGCTGTTTAGGCAAGCTGACTAGTTAGACTAACTGTAAAGGAGAGACTCCACCTAAAAGAATAAAGTGAAGAACAACCAGGAAAGTGTCCTGACATTAACATTGAACTTCTACATGCACACAAATGCCTGGGCACATGCACACACAAATGCAGCCACATCCATGCCAACATGCACACGTTCATGCATACCATACGCATATACTATGTACATGCAAGCATTATATAATAAAATCCATTTCCCCAAATCTTTGCCAGAATTAGGCCATTTATTATTAATTAGTGTTATAACCAGAGAAGGTGACCTCTATCAGTAACCTTTTATATATCCCTCATATGTATAAAATCCTTGTCAGGTTTTAGCTACAACATATCTGTCATTTGCTGTGTGTGTGTTATATTGCTATTATACATTAGCAAATAATTGTATATTTTATCATTAAAATGCTCTTCTTAAAAGATTCAGTCCTTTTAAAATCTTAAATGTTAGGTTTCTGGCTGCATTGCCTCTTCAGATTTATTTTTATTCTATTTGTTATTTCCTGATTAATCCATAGGTATGCAACTTTTATTTAACATTCTTTCATGTGCATGTACTGTACACTCTGCATAATCAGAATTTTCTTATTAACTCCTTTTGACAATGTATTTTACTAGAAGAATTTTCCAATGTTGTAAAACACAGTTTATTTCTTTTTATTCAGCTTGCTTTTGTACTTCATTTCTTCAGATTCTTTGTATACTGCTTAGATTGAATTGATAACCTTTCTTTTTTGGACTCCACTTCTTAAGGTCTGTGTTCTGCTGTGTGTCTCAATTCAACTTGATGTCTTCTTTCACCAAGTAGAGTCATAGACAAAAGAACCAGAAGCTGTGGACTGGTGAGTGCCTGATTCTAGAAAAGGAGTGGTAAGAGAGGCCAGAGCCCTGGGAATTGAAAGGATATGGAAGGGAATGTCTTAAGGAGCTTACAAGCATCCCCTGGAAAAGAGTCAGCCTGGAAGGCCAGCAGCTTCAGAGACCATACACACCAGACACAGCGGGTCTCTCCTCCCTATCCCTGCACACACCAGCCCACTGGGGCATCGACAATGATGGCTTTAAGATACAGAAAAGACAGGAGAAGATGCAGAAACAAAGAATACCATATGCTAGTGTTGTGGTCCAGCTCAGCTTTCTGTGACAGCTTAAAGAAAACTGTGGGCGGGCAAGGTCCCTAACTCTGTTTAAAAGTTCTCGGTCATTGTTAGTGTCGACAAAACTAAGATCAGAGGTGGGTGCTATGATTCATCACAAACTCCTTCCACACTTGTGCACAGCTCTGTACTCCAGCCCTGTGTTGTGTGTTTAGGGTGAAAGTCAAGGACAAGCTTAGCTCTTTCTTTACAACTTCAACAATTTGATTGAGAGTCATTGACAGCTTTGTGTCTGCACACTATGCATTATGCCTAGCTAACTTCAGAACACTTGAATCTAATTAGTACTTTGAAATTCAAATTATTCACTTACGATTTAAATATCATAAACTGTATATATTTTATATGCATAGCTCAGAGGATTTGACAAATCCTAGCCCCTATGTACAGCCCCACAAGTCAAACATAAAGCATTTCTGTATCACAATAAAAAATGCTCAAATAAAGTGATATGAGACAAAACTTCTACAAAAATACCACTGGGTTCATTTTGTGTTTGTTATCTACAGCTGGGCACTGGGCCTGCCCTTAAATGTGATTTATATTCTCAGTAACATTCCATTGGGGAAAATTAATTTTTCCTTTGAAAGTGGTATCAATTGAAGATAATTTCTGTGTTAGAGATGGGGGCTTGTGTTCATTTTCCCCACTCAGAACTGGGACTCTGTCTGGCCTGAACCTGTGTAAGCTTTGTGCAGGCTTCCACAGTCTCAGTGAGCTCATACGTGTGTCAGTCCTGTTAATGTCTGGAAGGCCTTGTCTTCAGATCCCTCTGACTCTTAAAATCTTTCTGCCTCCTCTCCCAGAGTTCCCTGGGCCTGGGAGTGGGTGGTGGGTGATGATATCATCCCATTTCGCACTGACTCCGCCCACTCCTACTCCCGTTCTCTGCCCACCCGAAGTTGTATAGATTATCGCTTCAACTTGCGTTGCTCAAGTATTGTTGGGTGCATGGTCCTTTGCTGGAGCGTTGTTACAAGGGGCTACTGTCTCTTCATCTCCCAGCAGCTACCAACTGGCAATGACTTCATGGCTACAGCTGGGATTGAGCTTTGTTCTGACTTGGGTTTGAACTGGTTTTGTGCATGCTCTCCCAATCCCTGTGATGCTACGTCCTCCATTTTGCTGATAGCACTGTTTTCTTTCTAGAATATGTTGATTTTTCCCTGCTTCTTAACGGCAGGATTTTCAGTTCACCCTAGAGGTGCAGCATGGAAGCCATGGTGTTATCAGTACACTTTGCACTTTTGGCTTTCAGTTTAACTGAGGGTGTTCAATCCTGTGAGTGGATTTTTTTTTTCTTCAAATTTGGGAATTTTCAGTAACTACTTTTAAAAATATTTTTATCATCAAGTCTTCGATAACTTCATTCAATGTGATTTTATTATTTCCCTCTCCAGCTCCTTCACCTGATTCCTCCCAGATCCAACCCTACCCCCCTCTTTAAAAAATAACACAGAGAGTCCAATTTGTGCCTACTTTTTAAGTATACTTTTCTCCCCTCATACTGTTCTTTTCCCCCTCAGTCTCTGTCACACACAGACAGCTGTGTGATGTTACCTGAAGGGTTAGCTCCCCGCTCTCACTAGTTTCTTCCCATTTCTTCTTTTGTACATTATAGACTGGCTGACTTCTATTGTTCTGTCTCCAGGTTCGTAATCTCTTCTTTTCGCCGTTCTGATGTACGGTTAAGCTTATCTAACGAATGTCTTATTGAAGCCTTAGAATTTCAGTTTAGTGTTTGGTTACTTGGTTGTTTGTTGTTTGTTTATTTTTGATGACTTCCTTTCTGTAACAAAATACCCAAATTATTCATTTATAAAGACCAAATTTCCTTTGCTTTTGCTTGAATTTTGTGAAAATATTTATATGGGCTTCTTAAATAATGTTCTATAGTAAATTTAATAACAGAATTATATTGGACTTATCTTTATTCACATTTCCCTTTCTTACAGATATAGTTTATAATTTCCTGTTTCTTAACCTGTTTGTTAAATACAGTTTACTTTAAAGGTAGTGGAGAAGACACTGGATTCTGTTATATTCCTCTGAAAGGTTTTATTATATTTTGTAGTGAGTAGTTCATTCACTTTCTTCTATGTTTAAACATTTTAGTCTTCAATTTAAATTTTATTATAGTCTATGAAATATCGTGAGATTACTCAGCCCTGCCTAACTTGGCTGTAACCAATCTCAAAGAATAACTTGTATGCTAATAATGGTTTACAGCAATGGTTCTCAACCTCTGGGTTATGACCCCTTTGGGGTCCAATGCAATCAGATATTTACATTATGATTCATAACAGTAGCAAAATTTACAGTTATGAAGTAGCAGCAAAAATAATGTTATGGTTGGGGGTCACCACAACATAAGACATGAGGAACTATATGAAAGGGTCACAACATTAGGAAGTCTGGGAACCATTCATCTACCAGCTTGTTTAGAGCAATCTAGGGATGATGTGGAGTATGCTTTTGAGGAGGTGGCCTTTATGTATAACATGAAAACTTTGGGTGACTTGACTTGAAATTGCTCTCAGGTTCACAATGATTTATTAGCATGACTTCTCCTGCTGGACTTAACCTCCCCCTGCTACCTTCCTAGTATTGCTGCTGTTCTACTACAGGTCTACAACTGCTGCAGGAAGCAGCCACCCAGCAATGCCTAAGTTACGTTAGTCTGAGTCTGACTGTGTCCTGCTCTGGGCCCCAGGCAGGAAAAAAGGTCATACTGGCCTCTCCCTGCCGCCAGCTCTGACCTGTAGGCCCCAGTTTTGTCAGCTGCTCTGAAAGATGAGTTCAGTCTCTCAGCCCAGGGGAGCACCAGTGCTGTGATGACATGTCTGTCATTCACAGCTGGACCACAGCTGGAATGCTGTGCCCACAGAGAGGGACACAGATCACCTGTGAGGACTCAGACACAGATGCCTCTGTTCTCAAGAGTCACGGTCATGTTTCTTGATATCCATATCCCTGGCAGTACCTTCAGGTTTTCTCTCTAGTTTAATGGTGAATTATATTAGGAGATCTAGTACAGCACCAGCTACCCTATGATAATTAAAACCAGAAATGGAAAAATTGTTTAATATCTTAATTAAAAGATTGAAATGAATACATGTCCTTGTCTGGGCTACCTATGGTCCATTTTATGTGTTAATAATATAAATTTAGGTTAATTATTTTGAAAGTCCCCTTTATTTTATAGAACGTCATTCTACTTAATGATCACATCCTCTTATGTTGAGAACATTAACCCGCAGATGCCTTTAGAGTATGTCAGCTGGTGTCACACAGACAAAATAAATGGAACAGTCATATTTTTAATAATACATGAGGAACACAAGGAAAACACTTGTCAAAACTGTATAATATTACAGCACCCTCTCTGTATATAAATGCATATGTTTATGAAAGTATATTTTCTCCCTGTATGCTAATCTTTTTACTTGGCATGTTTTTTAATGGTTTTTCCAAATGACCTTTGCAAAATTAATTAAGGATCTGACACTGTCCTTTGGAGAAATACAAAGAAAGAATGCCGCTCATAATAACTTTTACATGAAAAACAGCCAGAGAATGACAAAACAGAGAAAACATTAATACTGGAGAAAATAAATAAATATATAAATAAAAAGAAACCTTGAGAGGGAAGCCCACTGAAAAATGCTCGCTTCTTGTCAGAAACATTTTTATGGGTCTCTGAAATTCCATTTCCCCTTTATTTTCTATCCTATTGTTTTTATTGCTTAAAATCCAACAGATTTTTCAAAACACTTCACTAAGTAAAGCACACCACGTTTTCTCAAGCACTCTGACGCTAAGAAGCATCTCAAATTAAAGATTAATAAAACGTACAGAAAGTGCGTGTAAAATATAAATACAAAGGAAAAAATGCCTGCGATTAGAAGAGATGGAGATCTAAGCAGAAATTAAATTCGGTTGTATTACATTTCCTATTCTTTTCTTAGAGAAAATTACAGCTGAAGTGAGGCGTTTTTCCCCCTGTAATTTAAATGTTAAGCTGCCAGATGTGTGTCCCATGCTTCAAGAGGGAAGCTTTGCATTATTTAGCATATTAAGAATCACAGAATTTTAAAAAGGGCTCCTTTATTGCCTGGAGGTTCCAATTAAGTAAACCTTAGCCTGGTACATTTAAAACTTGCAGCACATGCGATCTGCTGCCTTGTCTCGCCACAGTCAAGTCTCATCTATATAATAAATAAGGAAAATCTTTAAGATGACATAATTTTTCTTTTGCTTGAGGAATTAAACCTATCTATTATTTTAAGAAGTTTTTAATAGAGGCCAGCAATCTAGAAGACAACTGAAGGTTCAAAATACTTTTTTAATCATAGCAAGTTGAGTCTCGTATTTATGCCAAGGGATACATACTTCATAAAGGCAAATCTGCCCCATCCATCCTATTTCTTCTTCACTACTTTCCCTACTTCCTCTGTGTTCCCCTCGGCTCTACTCCTGTGAGATGGGGCAGTTGTAAGAAGCAATAAGGTCATTGTTTTTCAATCAATACTAAGATTTTGTGTTTGTATAAATGTCTATCTGTCCATCTGTCGTGAACTGTCTGATCATGCAGCACTAATTAGTTGCCCCTTGAGCAGTTTGTGGAAGGAGTTTCAGTAGCTAAGCTAAAATCCAGAATGAGATGGAGGGTCTGGAGGCACACAACATTCATAAATCATACCCTTAAATACAGCCATTTTTGCCATTTTAGAAAATGTCAAAGGTGTCAACTCTGTCCAAATATACCGCTTAACAGTGACTATTTTAGTAAATTGACTTGAAATGCATTCAGCTAACTGACAGTCAGAAGCACATAATCTAGTTCACAGGACAAATGAACAGTTTAAAGGCCAAAAATAAACAACAAACTACAAATCCTTAGCAGCGTGTTACAATGGCCATGGCTGCAGCCACAGGCCCAAATCCTGGTACTAACATGTTTACTGGCTTCAAAAACAGTGGCTCCAAGTTTTGGAAATGTGCTGGTCAAGTCAACAAACAGCTTAATCAGATGCAAAACCACAGTCAAGCATCTAACTGAAAATTTACACAGCAAATAAATTAGAATTTCCATAAACACAATTCAAAGTGGACAGCACTCTGTGCTAGGAGCATGATTGTACCCAATAAACAGTAATGGCAAGGTTGCTTCTGATAGAAGTGTGTCACAATGTTAAGAAACAAACAGCCTTCTTGTCTTGTCTTTGCAGGAAGAAACGAGGGTTAACAGGACAGGTGGCTCGGATGTTAAGGGATTGCTGCACTAGCAGAGAAGCCAAGTTCAGCTCCCAGTACCCATGTCATGAAGCAGGCAACCAACTGTGATTCCAGCTCTAGGTTGATCCAATGCCCTCTTCTGGTCTCTGCAAATGCAACCATTTGGGTGGGCACACCCTCTCCCAACACACACACACACACACACACACACACACACACACACACACA
Source organism: Onychomys torridus (assembly GCF_903995425.1). Classification (NCBI taxonomy): domain Eukaryota; kingdom Metazoa; phylum Chordata; class Mammalia; order Rodentia; family Cricetidae; genus Onychomys; species Onychomys torridus. The sequence goes on from NC_050447.1 coordinate 113,284,393, forward strand.
CACACACTCTCTCTCTCTCTCTCTCTCTCTCTCTCTCTCTCTCTCTCTCTTTAAAATAAAATTAAATTAAAATGTTACGGTTGACAAAAGTATCAACATATTGAGTATTTAACCTACATTATTCTCCCAAACACCCAAAGTGCTTAGTAACTGATACAGTATATCTAATATTTTATTGACTGTTTTCCTAGAAATGTGAAAAGACCTAATGATTTAATATTTAAGAATACTTTAATGTAACTGGAAGCAAGAACACAATGAAGCCATCCTTAAATTCAACCTGTCTAGACCAGCAAGCTCACATCTTTCCACATGGATGGGCACACCAAAGCACAGTTGAGTGACATTTATGAACATCTGCACTCAGTCAGTTAAGAACACACACCTACATAATAGATTTCAGTTTGTAAATTCATTTGCACTTATTATTTATTTAGTTCAAGTTGTTCATGAACTTTATGGCCAGCAGAGAGTGTTTACCAACACGTTACCAATATTTGAGTCATTTTCATTCTTAAGATTATAAAAGATTTATGCATGCATAGCTTCCCTGAAAAAATATTATCATAATAAAGAAATATATATAATTTGTTATTATTCTTAAGAATAATCTTCAAACATTTCCCAATTCTGCCATATATAAGAAGATGCTACACTTTTATGAAATTTAGCTTCTTTCCCCCAGTCTTAAACTTAGCTGAGAGGTGGTGGTGCATGCCTTTAATCCCAGCACTCAGGAGGCAGAGGCAAGCAGATCTCTTTGAGTTCAAGGCCAGCCTGGGCTACAGAGTGAGTTCCATGAAAGGCACAAAGCTACACAGAGAAACCCTGTCTCAAAAAAAAAAAAAAAAAAAATTAAACTCACCATTTACATACAACAAAAGAATCCAAAAATTGTAATATGCTGCTTGTGAGCTTTTTCCCATTAACATCAATTAACACTTCCACTGAACTTAGAATATTCAAAGTTATTTGGAATAATAAATTATTTTACCTACTTAAGTTACTGTTGATACTAGAAAATTAGAGAGAGGAATAAATGGGGTTGTAGACCGATACCCCAATTCAGCAAGGTGTGTATCTAGTATTATAGAAATCTACTGAATAGCAAAAGGGTAGTAGATTCACAAGCACTTGTCAACACTCAACCTCATGTGACCAACAGATGAACTTGTATCAACACAGCAAATTTGAATTAGAAATCAAAACAAAAAGAAGAAAAAGTGTTAGTCAATCATCAACTAAACAATGCTCTTAGAAATAATCTATAGATTAAAGAGTACATCTTCAAGGGTGCTTACCTACTTCTTTATTCAAGAGAAGTTGCACTGACTCCTGGACAAGAATGATCCAGGATCCTGACTGATGCTTTCTTTTCCTGCTTCCTGAGACATTTCTCTCACAGAAAGACCACACATTTCCAAGTGGCACCAGCATGAACAACCCCGCTACAAGTGTCTGACAGGTAGCCCTTAGCATGAGGCCAGTGAAACACAAATCTTAAAAGGTTTTATTAACAAAAACAAACCTGGAGGCAGATATTGTGGTAAATTATGAAAGATGAAAGAAGCAGGGCAATGCTCCAGCAAGTCAGAGAATCCTCTCCACCCATACACACTAGGTGGCTCATCTGTGGAAGATCTTCATCCTCTCAGCTGTTCCCAGGAACTCCCCACTAGGACACTTGGAAGCACAGTCATGCAATCTTTCAAATTCTACCTGCAAAATTTTTCTCAGCCACAAAATTTTATGTGATAACTGCCATTAAAGAATGAAGAAGAAAGTACACACCCGGATGAATTGAAAACTTAAGGGAAAATGTCACTAAAATATCTACCCTTGACAAGTAATTAAAACATAAAGAAAATGGAGATGAAAGAACCATGAGGTAGATGAAATAATTTTTTTAAAAAATGAAGAGCCTCGGACATTAACATATGCATAATGCACTAGACTTTTTCTTATGGACTTCAGAAACATGTTTGATGATCAGAACAATATTTATAATGCCACATGTTACCTAGAAATTGATTTCTTAAAGAAAGGAAGCACAAAAGGCCTGGAAGACATGCCCGGCTGATTAAAAGTGGTAAAACACAGGTGTCAAAACTAATACCACACGTGTGCACTGGCATGCATAAGCTGACAACAGTAATGACTCGTTAGGTGATTTTGTCATTGTAGAGACATCATGGGATGTATTTGCGAAGATGACATTAAAGGATGCCATCTTGTGGGACCACTGCCCAGGAACCAGCCAACTGTTGACAAAAATGGTGTTACACAGCACATGATTGGATTTCTATCTCCAGTGCAATCACTAGGAAAACCACACAAAGAGACACACTCTAAAACTGTAAGTAAATCAAGATGGATTTCTAGCTAACATTTAATAATCTACAGAGAGAGAAGCCAGAAGACAAGAACAAAAGCTGAAGAATCAACAAGAAAACCAATTTTAACACATCGGAAATATTCTGCCACAGTAATAATTATCTCAATGCATGATCTAATGATTTAAATTAAAAGACAGATGTTGGAAAACAAGATTTGAAAAATGCTCTAATTATGTAATAATTATTAGTCAATAATAATGATTATTCAATGGAAAAATTAAAGTAAAAATGAAAAAATGAATCATTTACTTACTAATATTAAGAAGTCAGGATTGACTATACTGATGTAAGCTAAAAAAGAATTCAGATCAAAAAAGATCATTGCACATAGAATATTATATAATAGCTAAGTTATCAACATACAATAAAATATTATAATCTCAAGAATTTATGGACAAATAGTGGATTGTGAACAATTACAAAGCAAAAATAGGGCTGAAGAGGGACTAAATTATCAATTATAGTTATGGAATTTAACATTCTCTTCCCCCAGATGATAGAGTTAAAAATGGTCAAACTGTAACAAAGGTATATTTGATCTGACAAACACAACCAATAAACAGAATCTATCCACATACACGCATACATGTATCAGTCTCTACCAAGTACCCCGCGGATAATTCACAAACACATTCTGGACCATGAAGCAAGCCTCATGAAACTTAGAAGAACTGAAATCACACAGATCATGTTCCATGACTGTAGTGAAGCTGAACGAGCGATCACAAACAGAAGGAAAATTGTGAAGAGTAAAGAACTAGCAACTACACAGTGCAAGTCTAAATGACCTGTGGTTTAAAGAGAAAGTCTTGATGAAAATAAAATAAAAAAAAAAAATTACATTAAAGGGATGATTGAAACCATGCTGAGATGAAATTTTAGGGCATTAAACACTTACTTTGGGAAAGAAGAAAATTAGTCCAACCTGAAAAACTTCAAAAACATAAAAGAAAGTGGGGAACAACCAAAGAAGAAAAGAAGATGCCCAAGATCAATCTCTGGCCTCCTTATGCATGTATACAAGTAAACATATGTGAACACACATGCATGCACTACAATACACACCTATGTACACATACACAACAAAGATGCATTGTCTCACTGCTGGTGTTAGCGTAGTGGGGGCTTCTGGCAGCAATGAGCATTCTACAGTGGCACAGGGTATATGCATCTAGTTTGTACCAGAAAAAAATGAAATTGACTGCATTAGAAGATGATGCGATTTTTGGTTGTGAGCCTAGCCTTTAACAGCTGAGCCATCTCTCCAACCTGTATTAGAAGATGACATGAGCTGGGTGGTGGTGGTGCACGCCTTTAATCCCAGCACTCTGGAGGCAGAAGCAGGCGAATCTCTGTGAGTTCAAGGCCAGCCTGGTCTCCAAAGCGAGTTCCAGGAAAGGCGCAAAGCTGCACAGAGAAACACTGTCTCAAAAAAACAAAAACAACAACAAAAGAAGGAGGAGGAGGAGGAGGAAGAAGAAGAAGATGATGACAATGATGATGACATGATATCCAATACAAAATTTCAAGCAAGAGAGCTGGAGAAATGGCTCAAGCAGTTAAGAAAGCTTGATGCTCTTGCCCTGGGTATGGTTCCCATCACCCAACTGTGCAACTTATAACCAACCACTCCTTCACCTGTATTGACTCCAGTTCCAGGGGAGCAGACACCTTTTTTCTGGACTCTGAGGGCACCTGCACTTATGGACACATGGTATTCACACATAAGCATAATAAAAAAGTTTTCAATGAATACACACAAAGAATTTTATGAAAAAAACATAAATAAAATCACATTTCTGAATGTTAGCAATGAGCTTGCGAAGATCAAAATTAAAACCAAGAACCACTTATAATTACTACACAGAAAATAAGATGCTTAGGTATAAGTTTCACAAAACATGTACAAAATTTTGGACTCAAAATTACAAAATGTAGATTTATTTATTTAAACACATCATACTGAACTAAAATAAATTAAATGGAAAAACATACCCAATATGACAAAGATATCTCCCCCTTAGCTAGATTGTAAATCTAACAAAATTTCACCAACACAGTGAAGAGACACTAGCCCACTTGAGCATGTGGCTCTGGCAGGCCTTGCCCTTCTTCCCAGTTCCTTCTGCCTTGCTGAAAATCATTAGATTATACCCTGAAGGTCTATTTCCTTATTTGGTCAATCCTTCCTCTGATTAAGGCTGATTACTAAGGTCCAGAAATCAAAATATTGAAATCTAACAGTCAAAAGCCCCCTTTGGCTCACCTAATTAACATTCCCAATTAAAAATAAACACCTCATCCTAACACAAGGTTCTCCTTGTACCTTTATAAACTGTCCTTTTCCTGTGTGCCATGTCTGTCTCCTCTCTGTCCAGAGGCAGTCCTTTGTCCCTCCAGAACAAATACCCTTGTCTCTTTTCTGTTGTTCCCTTCCCCTTCTCCCTCATCCTCTGTCTCCTGTCTTTGTCTCTTATCCCCTGCCCTTTGTCACTCTGAGGTAAATAAATATCCTTTGTGCTAAAAATTTGATCTAAGAAGCTGATCTTGGGGCTCAGGGGCCGATATTTTTCCTTTCACACAGTAATATAGTTTTGGTGTGGAAACATAAGATTCTTGTAAAATTCATATGGAAAGGCACAGGCCTTAAAATAGTGGACATCATCTCAACAAAGAAAAGTAAATGAGAGAAATCACTGTCCTTGGTATCAAGCTCCAGTACACAGCTGTGGCAATCAAGACTGTGAGTGTGACGTTAGCAGAGAGGCAGGTCATAGAGTAAACAGGAACATTAGGAAGTCTGCAGAACTGTGCCCAACTGCTAGTTTTTGTTTGTTTTTTTGTTTGTTTTTTCTGGAGCTAAGGACCAAACCCAGGGCCTTGTCATTGCTAGGCAAACACTACCACTGAGCTAAATCCCCAACCCCCAATTGCTAATTTTAAAGACAGGTACAGAACCAATTTGATGAGGGAAACATAGTTTTGAACTAATGGTATCAGGATAATCTGATATTATCATGGGAAAGAACTGAGCTAAGCCTTATATATAAAACCCTCAAAATATACTTACATTCAAAGATAGAAAATTCTCTTAAAAGATAACTAAAATGTTATTAGACTTGACATCCAAAATAGGAACCTTAAAGGAGAAACTGATAACTTGGAAATTTTAAAATCCTATGGTGAAATGGAAGGTTGAGAACAGAAGATAACCTGAAGCTGAGGGGCCAGCTAGCCTTTCATATAGCAGGAAGTAAGAGTCCCTGTCTCAAATAAATCAGAAGGCAAGGACGACTCCTGAGGTTGTTCTCCAGCCTCTACAGGTCAATTATGCCATAGGCCTGTCCATGTTCCTTCACAGAGACACAAGACAGAAAAGTAGATAGACAGAAATTAATGGTCCCCTTGCTCATGTGAAGTCTCACAGTCTCTTCAATCTTTCACTTGTCAATTTTGGAAGAACAGAACTGGCCCAAAGAGATGCCACCTTCTGTGGGCTTGCAGCAAGAGCTTGAACTAAAAACCAGTGAAACAAACCTTAGTCACTGTGAGGCTCATCCAACTGGCAGCCACGTTGTCAGCACTCAAAGGCAGATCCTCACCAGCCAGTCTTGGTTTTATTCATCATGACTCATATGTTAGTAAAAGTAGACTGAAAGTATATTTTATCCCTACAGTTCCTTATTTCATCTTTTGTCTGTGTTCAGCCATCAGTACTCCTGGAAACCTCAGATGAAATAGTGAGGACAGAGATGAGTGGGTCCCTTCAAAGCACCACAGTAACACTCCCTGCCTAAACCACTGCTCTGGAGGCTATTTCAGAATGCTCTCATTTTCTTAAACCAAGAGGTCCATCACAGTGGCTTGTATTCAGCCAAGAACTGCATCCTTGTGATCTATTGCTATTATCTACTTGTATGTTACCATTTTAGACATGTGTAATTCTGAGGCACAGATTAAATAGGAGAAGTTGACCAAAGACAGGAAAGTATATCTTTGTATATCTTTATGAATGATTATTGAATATACATTCATATATATGTACACACACACACACACATATCATGCTTGCACAGTGAGACACTCGCCTGAAAAGATTAAGGAACATATACACCACACACATAACAGAATCAGACAGCAGAGTGAGAAGTATATTATTGGCCCTTCTTTAAAGAGTGCTTTTAGAAAGATACATATCCTGGAAAATGTTTCCAAATATTTAAAAATGTACCACGTAATAAACCTTCAGCAAGTGGCCAGCACTAAAAGTGATACTAGCTCTTCACACTGCCCAGGTGTGTTGGAGGCTCAACCATCTTGGCTCATGCAAACACACTCACAAGAACAAAATGTTCTAACAATCTATCTCTCAGAGCACAACCCTGTTGTTAAATGATGCATGGCTGTGCTTTCAAAACTGAGTTCTTTCATCTTTCCTGAAATACAGATAAGCTTGGAATGGACTCGATGGCCGTGCACAAGAAAAGAATGTCAAAGAAATGTGGCTGACAATCTTGCCCTCAGCCCTTGTGTTCCTTTACTGGACCATTTGATCAACAGGGAGGATTCATGAGGCTACACAAAACACCGAGCATAGGAACAGGTCTGAAATCTCAAGCTGTAGTGTGCTGGGACTCTAATCCACACTCTGTAATTGGAAACACATATCACATACTCAAGTCCTAAAGCAGGGAAGCAAAAATCTATCTGCATCTTTTCCTCCAACCTTAGTTTTGATCATTTGCATATGACACATCTGTTTTCATTGCCCCTTCTACTTTTAAAACAAAACACAGGGAGGAAGGAGGGGTTCTAAGATAGCTTTCCTACAATGATTTGACTCCTCAAAGAGCAGCAGCTCTGTGGATGCTGCTCTCCAAAGGAAAGACTACAGCACAGTCTAACCTGCTGGAAACGTTTTAAGCCCTTCTCATCTCTCTGTCCCTCACATCTTTTGACACGCAGTCTTCCCTCCTCTTTTGGCATTAACCTCTTCTCCACTTCCTTTACATCAGTGGGAACACTTCCTGTATGGGTGTCAGGATCTCTGGAGGGGTCAGGGGCTGCCCTGCAGAGGAAATGACAAACTGTGAAATGGGAAAGAGCAATTCCTTCCACATGTTCCCTCTTTCCAGGAGCAGTGAGGAGCTGTCAGCTAGCATCACTGTGGGCCCAGGCAGTGCTCTGTACCACAGTCCTGTCAGAACCAATCTACAGACCTGCATGGCTGCTTCGAGCTTTCTCGGCTCCAGCAGGTTCCAGACATGACTTTGAGATGGAAGTGGATCAAACAAAATGAAATGCTGTAATGGACTGTGAGGGATGGTGAAGAACCCCAGAACACAAGCCCAAGATGAAAACAAATTACAATGATTTTTTTTTTTTTTTATGAAATCCACTAATGATAGGAAAGTTACCTCAGCTCCAGCTAACATTGAGAAGAATTTGTTCAGCTAAGCCTGTTTAGAGAGTGCTACAGCTACCAGAGGGCTTGTTCTGTCTGTAAATAAAGCTAAAAGGTGGCAACCTCAATGCTTAAAGGAAAGCAGGAGGAGGAAATGAGATAGGAGGCTAGAGATGTGGGGATGGGAAGAAGAATTTATCAATTGCTGTTTTTTTCCTTTAAACAAAATGATCTGAATTAAAGTATTTTCAAGCTTTTCTGTGACATAATATTCTATACATTTCCATACCTTAAGTAACAGCATCTTAGCTTAAAATGCAGATAATTGACTCTTTATGCAGATTAATCACTTTGAAACATACTGGGGTTCCCCGAGGCTCTATTCTGTACGCAGATGAAGTATTTGGATCTATCCATGCTGTCTGGAAACAGAAGACTCCTACAGACGATGTGCCACAGAGTTTAGCATTTGCTTCAAAGTACCAGCAAATGGGATTCTTAAGTAGTTAAAATACTTCAGATTATGGCCATTTCCTGTAGAAATGTTCCTTCTTTGAAAGCTTTCTGAAGTGGTTTGGTTGTCTGTAACCTAGAACTATTTCAGACAGTCTGTCCCTAAGCTGAGCTCCAACTGTTACCACAAAATCCAGTGGATTGATTGTTTTCAAGTTCCAGATTCATGATTTCAGTATTCTTCCACAGAGACTGGGTTACAACTGACAAATTATTGTATGTATATATTGGTTAACATATATGCATTATATATACACACATATGATCCAGGTAACTAGTAATGTCTTAGAGAAGTTCTAGGAGACTGAGAAAAAAGGGTCATCAATTCAAGGCCATCACAAACCACATAGAGACTATAACTCGAAGAAACAATAATAACAATAATAAATAATAAATGTATAAGGAAAGAGTTGCTTTCCTTATCTAAGCTCAGCAGGAATCGTGGGCTGGGACTTTTGTAATATAACATGGAGAGCTAGTTAAAACTGGTGACAGAAACTTGACCCCAACCTTCACATGCTGTCTCTCATTACAGGGAAGACAGCTAACCCTGGTAACTCTCCTGATATAGCTCTCACTTCCTGAGCTTCCAGATGAAGGCTGTTCAGCTCAATGGGAAATGTCCTCACTATGTTTCTCCTTCTCCCACTACTAGATTTGGGTCTGTTTGTCCTCTCACTGCCTTAGGTTGGGCAGACATCAGTGCTCACTAGGCACAGTCCTGTGAAACTACCTAGGAAGTTCCTGAAATAAAAAGAAAGAAAGAGAAAGAAAGAGAAAGAAAAAACATAGCTTTTAAATGAAAGGATAGATGTATAACCAATTGATTGTTTTTGAGTTTCTAGTATTATAATAAACCACCAACAAAGAAATTGAAGAAAAAAAAAAGGCTTCAAAAATAAGTGCCAAGTCCTTTTCTATGGTTTAAGCCCAAAAAAGGAGTAAGTTATTAGGACTGAGCAGAAAACTGATTTCTATGCCCATTAGAAATGGCAAACATGGCTGGGCAGTGATGGTGCACGCTTTTAATCCCAGCACTCAGGAGGCAGAGGCAAGCAGATCTCTATGAATTCGAGGCCAGCCTGGTCTACAAAGGGAGTTCCAGGAAATG